>NC_092271.1:14750095-14875095 GCF_036320965.1 Panulirus ornatus | reverse complement strand
TCCTGTGCACACTCCTCCATACTGCTCCACATTACACTTTTGGAATCATATTTTACGCTACGATGAGAAATGTTACAGTACATCACGCCTCGCCTGTAGGCTGAGATCAGGCCCAACCACAGCTCCCTTATCTGAGATGACACACTATATCCCACCTCGAGATTAGGATCCTAACGTATTCAACCATAAGAATGAGATCGCATCCTACTCAAACTAAAGACAAACATAAGATCGCAACCTTTCTTGAGACAATGGTACAGGATACTACCCCTTAAGTCTGGGGAATGGAGAGGGCGCGTGCGTGCATTACCTCCTGGCCAGTACCCCGCCACGCCGGTGGAGGTAATGGATGGGCAAGAACATACTGATGACTGTGTCCACGTATATCTTCATAGCGCCGCAACTCCCTCTATGTTGTACATACCGTCCTGAAAACTGATAATGAACCAGAAAAAAAAAGACTACCGTCTTCCGCATTATATGAGGGCAACACAACTACTATATTCATTACGTTTGGAATCTTTCGTGTCTAACTTGATACGTGTACTGTAATTCACATTGGTAGCTATCACAAGTTTGACTGGATAACACTGAGACTAATTCGTAAGGACTGGGGATAACGGCGGACAGCGACAACCGACTAGCTATGTACAACCCGATCTAAACGAACGGAGAGTGGGTCCCCTGAGCCAGACGACAGCGCACAGTTCATAATTAGGAGGTGAGAGATGCGATCACATACCCAAGGAGGATTGGAGGAGACCTTGCGCCCTTAGCGGTACACTCACCTAGAGGAGGGGAACCAAGTCCTGGTGATTCATCAACTGCTGCTTATCACACTGAGGCAGGAGGCAAGGTTGTTCCTGACACCCACATGATCTACTGCTGCACACACTGCGGCAGGAGGCAAGGTTGTTCCTGACACCCACATGATCTACTGATGCACACACTGCGGCAGGAGGCAAGGTTGTTCCTGACACCCACATGATCTACTGATGCTTATCACACTGAGGCAGGAGGCAAGGTTGTTCCTGACACCCACATGATCTACTGATGCTTATCACACTGAGGCAGGAGGCAAGGTTGTTCCTGACACCCACATGATCTACTGAGGCAGGAATATGTACGTATGTAAATGTAAACACAGAAAGGTACACGTTATTACTAATATACACAAACTTTTGGGGAAAAAATTATCGTTTTAAGTTATAATTTTCTGGTGAATAAATATATCAATAGTTCTGAAGACAAGTAACTCATTGTATCCCTTGCCTAGAGCGAAAAGGCGAAGAGATGGTGACGGTCCTCCAACCCCACCCCTTCCCCTCTACGTGCGTGCACGCGCGTGTAAGCACACACACATGCATAAGCCCAGGTCAGTGCATGAGCATGCGTGGGTTTGTGTACATGAGTGTGACTCGTGTTTGTCTGGGGAGTGTTGTTTCGGATGGGTGTACGTCTGTTGAAGTGGGGTTTGAGATTAAGTCAGAAAGTAAGTTGTTTGTGCTTACAGGTTAATGAAGTACGAATGTTCTTGTCAGTGTTATATTGTTAAGGAGGGAGGGGCGAATTGTGAGTAAAAGTTGCAGAAGTGTGTGGCAGCAGGAAGCATTTCATTTTACTTGGGAGATGGTGGTTAGTTATGGAGTGCTTCGAATGGGAGGCGTCTAGAGCCACTGCACAGAATGTGAGTGCTGAGCATGCTGAGGTGAGATTGTATTTTGTTCCATCGTATAGGTAATGCGTGTTTGTGGTAGCTGGGCAGTCAGTGAAAGATCTAAGTGCTCTCTTTTGTTGTATTTACTTTTGAGAGGATTAAAGACCAGGCAGGCGAGGCGCAGTTTAGAGTGGAGCAATTTCTTTCCTCACAGAGGACGTTGGAGAATTCTTTATCCTGTCTAAATCTGGTTCGGTCAATGTTCTGAGGCCATTTACTTTGAGTTCTATTTTAGTGTTGAGGTGTGTGTCGTATGTGATGCCTAGAATGGTTGGTCTTTTGTTCAGTGGGAGTGAGTATCCATTCAAGGTGACTGGAGGTTGTAAGCTGGATTCGTGTCTGTCTGGGGTTATAAGCGGCTGAAGATTTATGTGGAGATGCAGACATTCTGTTCTGGGTGAACCACTGTTCCAACACCTGTAATGTAGTACTGTATGTTTGTTGCAGCCACTGCAGTGTCTGGGGTTGTTGTGACACGATTGTAAGGTCATCTGCTTCGGAAAGGCCCTTCATGTTGCAACTGCTAGAGGGAATGGAAGGTCGTGTAGGAAGAGACTGACAAGGGCTGGAGAAAGAACTGCATCTTGGGAACTCCACTGCAGAGTATAGGTGTTGTCGAAGGTAAAGCTTCCTGTAAGTGACTCTGCCGTGGTACCACGGCCGGCTATGAAATTGGCCAACCACTTTTCATCATTGTTGTGGAGGGTAGCGTCAAGAATCTTTTGTGTGAGGTTGTGTCAGGGGACAGCGTCGAAGGCTTTGTTGACGTCCGCTGCCACAAGCAGGATGGAGGAGCGGGGATGTATTTGGTGAAAGCCATCTACGTTGTACTGCGAGAGGTTAGTGTGTGGCGTGGCGTTGGAGTGGTTGGGTTTGAAGTTATATTTTGTGGGGGGGAGTGAGATATGTTTGATTCTGCCATGTATCAGTTTTTCACAAAGTTTGGATGCTGATGATATAAGTGAAACAGGGCGGTATGAGGGAGTTCAGTGGTCTGGAGGATTTCATGGCTGGAATTATGTTGACAAGTTTCCTGATGTTTGGTATTTTGCTGTGTGTGTGTGTGTATATATATATATATATATATATATATATATATATATATATATATATATATATATGACAAAAAGGTACATACACGGCTAACATACAGACAGACACGTAAGGAATGCAAATTGCTTGACCAACGATCAGTGTACACTGTACAAACTAGGTGAAGATACGTGATGCACAGTCATCTAATGCACACAAGGTATACATGCCTGTGTCTTGTATCAAACTATCCAAGGAAAGCATCGTAACAAAGACATGATGTTATAATGCTCTAGGTTTCCTCTATAATCAACATTCGCTATCAAAGCATTTCGAGTAAAGATACTGCAAGAGGTCATAATGCGATGAAGCCAATATAAAAACGTCAAGTGGGCATAAATGAAAGTGACGTGATGAACTGCGTGTTACTCTACCCCTCAAACCCCACCGACCCTCATCATACTACATATTCATACTACATATTCCATTTCATTATGAACATACTGGTTTCGCATATCACCAAGATATATGACATTAATCACTTTGCCGACAATAACCATCCCCACCACAAGTTGACTGCCTTCAACGCAATAACTGAATGAAAAGAAAAAAGAATACGTGCGAGGTTTCAGACGTGACAGATTTACCGAATAAATCCGAGGGTGTGTGTGGCGCGGCAACTGCACTGGTGTATACCTCACGGGCAGAGGCAGGCATGTTCCTCCCTAATGATATATACATGACTGGCTCAAACCATGCAAAAAAAATCATTTCATAAGCAAACATAAATAATATAAACATTAAGTTTATATATATATATATATATATATATATATATATATATTTTTTTTTTTTTTTTTTTTTTTGCTTTGTCGCTGTCTCCCGCGTTTGCGAGGTAGCGCAAGGAAACAGACGAAAGAAATGGCCCAACCCACCCCCATACACATGTATATACATACGTCCACACACGCAAATATACATACCTACACAGCTTTCCATGGTTTACCCCAGACGCTTCACATGTCCCGATTCAATCCACTGACAGCACGTCAACCCCGGTATACCACATCGCTCCAATTCACTCTATTCCTTGCCCTCCTTTCACCCTCCTGCATGTTCAGGCCCCGATCACACAAAATCTTTTTCACTCCATCTTTCCACCTCCAATTTGGTCTCCCTCTTCTCCTCGTTCCCTCCACCTCCGACACATATATCCTCTTGGTCAATCTTTCCTCACTCATTCTCTCCATGTGCCCAAACCATTTCAAAACACCCTCTTCTGCTCTCTCAACCACGCTCTTTTTATTTCCACACATCTCTCTTACCCTTACGTTACTTACTCGATCAAAACACCTCACACCACACATTGTCCTCAAACATCTCATATTTTTTTTTTTTTTTCAAACTATTCGCCATTTCCCGCGTTACCGAGGTAGCGTTAAGAACAGAGGACTGGGCCTCTGAGGAAACATCCTCACCCGGCACCCTTCTCTGTTACTTCCTTTGGAAAAAAAAAAAAGAAAAGAAAGAGGGGAAGATTTCCAGCCCCCCGCTCCCTTCCCTTTTAGTCGCCTTCTACGACACGCAGGGAATACGTGGGAAGTATTCTTTCTCCCCTATCCCCAGGGATAATATATATATATATATATATATATATATATATATATATATATATATATATATATATATATATATATATATATATATATATTCCAAAAAAGGCCCAGTCCTCTGTTCTTAACGCTACCTCGCTAACGCGGGAAATGACGAACAGTTTAAAAGAAAGAAAAGAAAAAAAGAATATATATATATATATATATATATATATATATATATATATATATATATATATATATATATATATATTCTTTCTTTTAAACTATTCGCCATTTCCCGCGATAGCGAGGTAGCGTTAGGAACAGAGGACTGGGACTTTTTTTGGAATATCCTCACCTGGCCCCCTCTGTTCCTTCTTTTGGAAAATTAAAAAAAAAAAAAACGAGAGGGGAGGATTTCCAGCCCCCGCTCCCTCCCCTTTTAGTCGCCTTCTACGACACGCAGGGAATACGTGGGAAGTATTCTCAATCCCCTATCCCTAGGGATATATATATATATATATATAAAGGGCGTTTACCGAACCTTGCCTGCATGAGCAACACTGCGAGCGAAGAGTCACGTCTGGCGACGTAGCGTCATCGCAGGACTTCCAACTCCACAAGAGTCCATCATTTCACTGCTCGTGGAAGTGGCGTAGCCACAGCGGCACAGGAGCTCCAGGGGCGAGGTCCTGAGTAACATAAGGACCCCCTTCTTAGCAAGGGATCCTAGAGCAAGAAATCCTATCAGGATTAAGCGTTACCGGACTCCCCTTGCAGAATACGAGAGGGCTATGTTGAAGGGCTCTTGGGAGACTGGTGAGGAGGAGAAAGATTAGAAAAGTGAGGGAGAGGAGAAGGGCAACAGGTTACGTCGCGAATGAAGTCACCCTCGGCGAAAAGGAGTAATACCTCAGTGAGGAACTTCTCACTCCCCAAAGGAGTCCATCATTCCCCCTACTATTTACTGTAGCACAGCCTTGAGGCTGCAAGAGCAAGGTAACAGAGGTCCATGGGTTTGCAACTGGTACTGTCATTCTTTTCGACAATCATATTACTTTTTCAAAATATCAAATATACACACGGGCTTTTCGCATCGTTCTTAAAGGTTCGACGAGGTACCGTAAATCTGAGGCTTCCACAACACGACGAGTTATGGCACCGACTTTCCCTACGATCAACCACAATGTTGACACGGAACTGCAGTGGCAGGTCTGGATATTTTCTGGAAGAGTGGTGGAGACGCGTACTGAAGGTGGTCAAGAAATCTAAAACCAATGGAGCTGTACTCTCTCTCTCTCTCTCTCTCTCTCTCTCTCTCTCTCTCTCTCTCTCTCTCTCTCTCTCTCTCTCTCTCTCTCCTTGCCTTCCCAATTCTTCGGTAGGCACTAAGTCATAAGCAACTAACTGGCCTTTCCATCCGTCAACTGTCGTTTTGTACGTCAAATGGCCAAATCAGATACTTTGCTTATATCTTCAAGAGGAACTCTCACCCACCTCATGACTAGATCATCGGAAGGCAAGTCTAAATTCGGCAATATACACGCAATTCTCAAACACTGTCGCGAACCTGTTGATGGAGGAGAGCGAGAGTACGAACGCAATGGATTCAATTCGTAGGTATTTAAGTGATTATCTGAGAAAAACAAAAACATAAACAGTGTCCTCAAAGCGATGGAAGTAATTACTTCCAGGTGTGGGTATTTTCCTCTTTTTACCTGGCCAATCCATCATAGTTATTCACGAGGTAAAAACTGAATGGACGGGTTAATCATGGTGACTGTACGACGCAGTGCGTGAGCCCCATGGAAGGTGCTCTCGGGGACAGATACAACGGCAGACCTAACGTAACGTAACCCACTGCGTTTACAGACGACCAACCTTCTCATCATCACTGCTAAGAGACCAGATGGATGCCAGCTTCAGTACTGTCTCTCATACCTCCGAGCACACACGTAGGCATATCTTTTTCTTTTTTTTTTTCACCCGTAGGTGATGCATGTGAGAATAATCGACAATCATTTTATTGGTATCTGTTTACTAGATCACCGTGAGTACGTGGACGACACAGGTCCAACCCTGACTCCATGTTGGACAACATATCATTATGAGCCTCATGCATCATACGTGCTTCTTCTGATATGACGATGATAACACGGGGGAGCAACATGCAGGTGGCGCAACAACTTATGATAATGGATGGGCGGGGCGTGGGCCTGCCACAACACGATTCTTGGTTATTTGTCCCTCCCTATCTATACACGGGGAGTGTCTGTGTGTGTGTGTGTGTGTGTGGGTGGGTGTGGGTGCGCGAGCCCAAGGTGTATCACTATCTACTAAACATTTTACCTGGATCGTTTAAGACCCTACGTTTCCCTCCTCACACTCCCACTCGCTTAATATGTCATTCTTTTATATAATGACAGTTTTTTTTCCGTAATATTATCCATCTTTCTTTCTATAATTAAACTTTCATTTTCACCCGATTTTCCTGACACGTTTCATCTCTTCGTATCTTAAATTTCACCCGCTGGCTACGTAATTATCTACCTATGCGATACCAAATATAACTAGAAAAATAAGGCAGGGCTTAATTATTATGATCATGACGCTATATTTCCTGCTATGTCTGAGGTGCTACAACTAATAAAATGAAAATGTCGATATTCAAGAACCCAGACTTTCAAACAATCCTCAGAAACATCTTTGATAGGAAACACTTCAGGTCAAGTCAGCGTGTGGCTACGTACGCGAACGTCAAGTTGAGTACTCCAACAACGTAACTCACCAGGTGGCAGCGAGCACAGATTAACTTAAAAGCTCAGCTTCGGGAAGCAGAGGACTTCAGGGAAAACTCTTGACGAGCTAATGACAGTACTGCAAGCGATATTCATTGAAAAAAAAAGCAAAAAAAAAATACAAAGGCAATGATTGACCCAAAATCATCCATTATATACCTGAAACTAGAGAAGAAAAATTGTCAGGTGAATAATCAAACTTAGTCTGGATGTCCGTTTTCTGAAATAATCCATATTCAGATGTGACAATATTGCAACCCTATGTGGATGAGCGATACCCCTATCGTAAGTTCACATTTGTTATTGTAACACTCCACCGGTACGTTCCGTAAGCTGAGATGTCTAAACTGACAACCAACCACATGCACGAAGCTTGCTGTACATTGCGGTATGTCGGCGGTATGACCAGAGTAGCGAAAAAGCCTCTTCAGTCCGTATCACTGAGCTGCCATGGCGGTATTCCTCGTCCACAGCGGCCCTGGGCGATCGCTCCCGTGATCTTATGTCTTACGTTTAATGACCATACCAGCAACAGTGACGATGTTATATTGTTCTTGTTGCTTCTTGTGCTGTGCGTCTTGTTGGTGAATTATATACGAAAGCCATGTCAACAGTCCCAGGTTCAGTCCTACACCACTGTTTAACAGGACTGTGCTTCATCATTCATGGTGAAAATAGTGTATACCCAACATCTCAGTAGGGAAAAAATATCATTCACTGGCTCCTAGCCTCAACACTGCTAAGGGCAAGTTTACTTCTCGGCAAATCAGGGACGCTGTGGTTGGCAACATTATCAAGTTCACACTTCAAGGCCTACACTGAATGGTGAACTTAATGAGGTAGACTGGCTCACTGGTGGGTTGGTTATGTTGACTTTAAGCCTACTAACTCCCAATGCCATTGAGGCCGAGCGAGTTATAACCACCACCTGAATGATCTCGAAGCACCTTGTTCCTGTATTCAAGATTGTTCTGAGACCATACATGCTCTAACGCTCTTGGACATTGTGCTATCTGTGATAGCATATGGTCTATCTCCTAAAACATTCCAAAACAGTCCATACACGAGAGATATTGAGTTAATTCTGCTTAGCAATTCAGCAACAGCGGGAATAATGCCAAAAGCCGCCACACAGGACTCGTAACCCGCAGGCGGGCGTACGACCAAACACTGTGCACAGCAATGTCCAACGATATTTCGGTTTAAAACTGGATTGCACACACAAATTCAAATTGATGCTATAACATACAGTGGGAGACTCATTGGCGACTGTTGAAAGAAAAATTATCTTACCGTCGTATTCAGGTCTTTTGCCTTTCTATATTGCACAAATGGCCCAAATAATTCATAAACAACTAAAATTCAAAAATAATTACCCAATATCAATCGGTCCAAGACTGTACACCATATTCATCCAAATTATCAGATACATTAGAATTGGTGATGCAAATGATTACTGAAGTTATCTATCAATCGATCAGGTGGAACAATAATGAAGGAAATGACGGGGGACCAATAATCATAATGACTGAAAGAAAAAAGTGAGGTGAACGACACAACAGGAAGAGAAAGTGTAATAACTGATTCGGATGACAAACGACAGAATGGAAGAAGTGTAAATTTGGTACAACTACACATGTAAAGCACACTAAGGAGCAGCGGACCATGGTATGAAAAAGCAATAAAGATGTTCAAAAATTAGGACAAATACGTACATTCAGTTAAAGCAGACAATGGAAAAAAAAAATCAATCACATGCCGCTTAAACGATTCTTCAAGATTATTTCCAGGGTCAACCTCTTATCTACCGTGGAAAAAAAAAAAAAAAAAGCGGTAGGTAGGGTTAACGAGAGACATTCCTCTCCAAAGGTCTAAAACGGACTGGTCCCTCCCGTTAAAGGCATCAGATAATAAATAATGAGATTTTACCTCAGGGTTCTGTGCTGCTGGAGAGGTTACTGATTCCCCAGTTGTTCCTGCTCGTGTTAGGAGCTGGCGGCCTACCGTAAAGTAAGCCTAAACTCGCATCCAAATTAACATCATACAACAGATAAATGAAGAAAATGGAGATAATGGGCGAAAGTTCTCAACATCTCCAGTTTTTCTTATTTGCACTTCCTTTCTCAGCAAAGCGTCTTCAGTTTACCCCCTGGTACTTCAAGAATATATCATCTTTAGACAGCACTAGGATCCCGTCCCTCTATCAAGGAATAAAGTATCGAAACTGAAATTGACTAACCTTGCAACTGCCGTGAATAATTCTTGTCGGGAATACGGAAGGAGGATGACAATGAAGATACAAATGGCAATAACTTTACCGCTATTACTATGATGACGTGTACTACGGGAGCAGAAGAAACTCAGCATTTGCCATCATGCTAACCAGAGTCACTTCCCACACTACGCCTCAACAGGTCTTCAGACACTGGTCCTGCTACTAGCATGGAACCAACCAGACACCTGTCATACTCCCACACACTATCATATACATTTTTTTTTTTCGAGTACAAACTGCGATATGTGTTCTTGGACGTAGCCTAGCAGGGCGTTAAATTTTACTCCAGCCAAGCTCCGTCATAACACTAGAGTACCAGATTAAAGGTAAGGTCTCTTCCTTAATCTTCCTCTCTTCACCCTTCTCCTCCTTCCATTAACAATCCTTTGACTGCCTCTCTCTCTCTCTCTCTCTCCTCCACAGCTCAGGAGCAGCGAGATGTGGTGAGAAAAGCGTGGAAGGACACGATGGATTGTCACAAGCCACGTCTAACCTGACTACACAGACACTCGACATCATTGGGCTCCCGCTTCTACCGGTTACACCTCCGTGACCACAAACAGCTTAACCAGCAGGAGGGAGGTGGCTACTCATAATGATGAATGACAAGGATGCTAAAGCTTGCCTCAACCATAGAACATCACCTGGGTGTGTGTGTGTGTGTGTGTATGTTGTGTGTGTGTGTGTTAGCGCGCGCGAGTAAAATGAGACAATGAGACAGACAAAGGAAGGATAAAGGTAGAATGATTACTTTGCTGGAGAGAGCATGTAACGTTGTGAGAGAGATCAGTATACCTAGAGCCGATGGCCCATCTAGTGCTGGGGTCCAGCTGTCCTGTATATGGCCACACCACACAGTGACGCGCGGGCCTCACCGTCCCGTGTCCTGATGAGGAGACGGTGCACTGCACCTGATGTGCCCTCAATGCTAGCAGATCTGGTTCTTTGTATTCTAGTTTCCCTCTTCAGAGACTTGGGTAATTCCACGTCGATGCTCCTGACATTTCAAACCTTCCATCCTTCGTTCTCTCTCTGTGACCCCCAACCTTTTTTCCAGTTCTCTTTCTAAGTGGTCCATCCCAGTGGTGTTCCTCAGGTCCACTCAGCCTTTATCAATGAACTACTTTCAGCCTTACTATAACTACCTCCCTCATTTCGAACCCGGATAACATGTCTCCGTAGTGTAGCCATAATGTTTTCACACTCACTGCTTCCTAAAGCCAGTCTCCTCGTAATTCTGCTTCTTGATTTTTCCTCTACCTAATTCATTTTACGTCTTTTTTGTCAACCTCCACAACTCTTTAAATATATGAAGTACTAACGTAATCTCTAATCCCTCATTGAAAATTCCAAATCACTGATAAACTGCCTCAACATTTTTTTTTCTCTTCATCTGTACCATGTATTTCTCTTCATAATAATTATGCCTGCGCATGATATTGGTCCACCTAAATGGAGTACAGCTTATACATATAGAGGGTTCGTCATCCAACGTACTCTCTGTTATGTCTGCCTCTCAAATTGAACCCCTTTCTCCGTCTAAAACTCTCTCTCTCTCTCTCTCTCTCTCTCTCTCTCTCTCTCTCTCTCTCTCTCTCTCTCTCTCTCTCTCTCTCTCTCTCTCTACGCTACGGCAGCAGTAGCGTATCTTAGTGGTTCACGCACACAGCCGGCCACCTATTCAGTTTAGCCTTCCCTTCTACCCCACGGCACTACCAGAGCACAACCGTCGGAATCATATTTTCGTTACCGTTAATAGAGTATGATGCCTTTTCAAAATGCATGCCGCATTATTCCCTGAATGTATGTATGGCGACAACTTCATGCGAAATGAACCCACATGACCGCGAGGTAGCCATGATTTTTTTTTTCTTTTCGCCGTTTTTCTTAGAAGGATGAGGCTAACAAGCGAAAAGCGAAGAGTAAACTGTAAAAGTGTTTTTTTTCACGGAGTATCCCAGGCAGTGACTGTTGGGTGATGGTGCTGGCAAGTGAAGGGCTCGGGCCACTGGGACGTGTTATCATCACACATCTCAAGGCGCACGAGAATTGCGAGATGTTTTTACCAGGGATAATAGACAACTGAGCCAACCAGCGTAGAGCTTAACCCTTAAACCTTGTGAACTTATCCCAAACCAACCTAGGTTAAGGGCGTAAATGTCTCATTTAAGACGTGGTTTACTTACCGCACTAACTTGTAGCTGGAAAACTTGCTCAAACTTAAACCTGTTGGCCATAAGTGTTCCACTGAGCGAAACACACTGATATAATTCTCCTCAATGTTACTCAACACACAAACACGCCTCCATGGGTTAGGTTCAGTTAGGTTAAGGTTACATGGTTAATATGCAGTTTAAGGATGCGCGTTTATGTACTTAGACTTACGGTAGGAGTAGATAATCTACTTCTAAATAAAAACCTGCTGTGTGTATACCAGTGTCCTTGCGTGATACAAAACGCTTGTGATTTTCATTTCGATGTCAATCAAGAAAGGCAAGTAATCATAAAAGTAGACTTTTAGAGTCATGTGAGCTTGTGTTTCTGGTTTCTGAATCTGTCTTCTTACCGGAATAATAATATAAAAAAAAAAAAGTTAGCATGTATCAAACCAAATTTGTGAAAAGTTGTATACTAAATACGCATGCCTCTTCTTAGTTATACTTACGACAGTTTGTGTTTAATCTGAGCGAATTTGGCTTACAAAAAATCCGAGTCTATTATACAGAGAAGAGGAGAGAATCACGCTTGCTCTTCCTCAAACTCACAAGCAAGTCTTCCTTTTTGTTTGCATTACCACTGCTGGTTATCTTTCGTTGCACCATCACTCTTGCCAAAATGGCACTTCCTTCTTTACTTTTCTTACTTTATTCCTAAACTGATTCACCAAGTGACTCCCCACACCCACCAACAACACACAGCAGACTCGCCCTTCTCTCCAGTGCCTTTACTTTTAAGAATACAAATGCAAAAACAAAAAATCTAGTTAATATTGATAGACTTAATTATGTATAGCGACGTAGCATGTAGCCTAGTCGTGACCATCTGTGTGACTTGACCTGCTGTTGACTTATTCCAACTTGTCTTCAAATTTATATACGTCCACTTAAGCTAATAATTCTGTTTTATGCATTCTATCAATGCATGAAAATGAGTAAGCTGTAATTATTATCATCTCTCTTTTATCAGTGCATACGAATTAGCACATTGTAATTATTATTAGTATCACTTCCATCGACGCATAAGAATTAGTACGGTGCAATCATTATAATCCCTCTTCTATCAGTGTATAAGTATTAATATGCTGTAATTATCACTTGGTCTATAAAACATTCTTGTACCCTTAAAAGCGCTCAATAGATCACAGGAAAAATATTAAAGCTATCCAAAGTATTGGTGAGTAGCAAAGGGCGAGAAAACAAAATATTGAAAATGTAAAGCAAAATGATATTGAAAATGTAAAGCAAAATGATATTGAAAATGTAAAGCAAAATGATATTGAAAATGTAAAGCAAAATGATACTTAAAATGTAAAGCAAAATGATACTTAAAATGTAAAGCAAAATGATACTCTAAATATATAGCAAAATGATATTGAAAATGTAGAGCAAGATGATATTGAACATGTACAGCGAAATGATATTGAAAATGTAAAGCAAAATGATACTGAAAATGTAAAGCAAAATTATATTGAAAATATAAAGCAAAATGATACTTAAAATGTAAAGCAAAATGATACTGAAATGTAAAGCAAAATTATATTGAAAATGTAAAGAAAAATGATACTGAAAATGTAGAGAAAAATGATATTGAAAACATGAAGAAAAATTATATCAAAAATGTAAAGCGAAATGATATTGAAAATGTAAAGCAAAATGATATTGAAAATGTAAAGAAAAATGATATCTAAGTTGTAAAGCAAAATGATACTGAAAATGTAAAGAAAAATGATATTGAAAATGTAAAGCAAAATGATATTGAAAATGTAAAGAAAAATGATATTGAAAATGTAAAGAAAAATGATATTGAAAATGTAAAGCAAAATGATACTTGAAATGTAAAGCAAAAGGATATTGAAAATGTAAAGCAAAATGATACTTGAAATGTAAAGCAAAATATTGAAAATGTAAAGCAAAATGATATTGAAAATGTAATGCAAAATGATATTGAATATGTAAAGCAAAATGATATTGAAAATGTTATGCAAAATATTGAATATGTAAAGCAAAATGATACTTAAAATGTAGAGCAAATAACACTTAAAATGTAAAGCAAAATTATATTGGAAATGTAAAGCAAAATGATACTTAAAATATATAGCAAAATGATATTGAAAATGTAAAGCAAAATTATACTTACAATGTAAAGCAAAATATTAAAAATGTAAAGCAAAATGATACTTAAAATGTAAAGCAAAATGATATTGAAAATGTAAAGCAAAATGATACTTAAGATATATAGCAAAATGATATTGAAAATGTAAAGCAAAATGATACTTAAGATATATAGCAAAATGATACTGAAAATGTAAAGCAAAATGATACTTAAAATGTAAAGCAAAATGATATTGAAAATGTAAAGCAAAATGATACTTAAAGGAAAATGATATTGAAGATGTAAAGCAAAATGATATTGAAAATGTAAAGCAAAATGATATTGAAAATGTACAGCAAAATATTGAAAATGTAAAGCAAAATTATATTGCAAAGAAATTAAACCTGGTACTGTACGAGAGATCAATCAACTGAGACGTAAAAAGAAGCACTTCCTTGGAAGAGCCTGTTCCATGAGTCAGCAGCAAGTCTTTGTTATATCAATTAATCAAACAAGTCCAGAACCCCTCTTATGTGGGTTCTTGCAGCCTCGACAATGCGATCCAATCAGGGACAGGGAGGAGGTGATAAACTCCTCTGGAGCGAGAAGTTCTTCTACGAAAATGTAATTCGTTTCGTCCACAGATGAAGATAATCAAGACCCACAGAAGATGACTTTTCCCTTGCGGTAATAACCAAAACCAGGCGCAGTCCGGCGACACCAGTGTATATAATACAATGAATCACTATAATAGCCCAAAAGTATTTACATAAATACCAGTGCTTGCGGCAAGGTAAACTCATTATTATTATACTTCATCGCCGTCTGCCGAGCAACGAGGTAGCGCAAGGAAACAGACGAGGAATGGCCCAACCCACCCACAAACACATGTATATACATAAATGCCCATACATGCACATATACATACAGATTCATTTCAATGTATACATACATATACATAGAGACACATACATAGATACACATGTACATATTCATACTTGCTGCCTTCATCCATCCCCATCGTCACTCCGCCACACATGAAATAGCATCCCCCCTCCATTAGCAAGGTAGCGCCAGGAAATCACAAAAAAGGCCACATTCGTTCACACTCAGTCTCTAGCTGCCATGTGTAATGCACTGAAACCACAGCTCCCTTTCCACATTCAGGCCCTACAAAACTTTCCATGGTTTACCCCAGACGCTTCACATGCCCTGGTTCAATCCCCGCTTCTCCTTGTTCCCTCCACCTCTGACACATATATCCTCTTTGTCAATCTCTCCTCTCTCATTCTCCCCATGTGTCCAAACCATTTCAACACACCCTCTTCTGCTCTCTCAACCACACTCTTTTTATTACCACACATCTCTCTTACCCTTTCATTACTTACTCGATCAAACCATCTTTAAAAATAAATCCATGCGTGTGACTACCTGCACCTGACACTACACATAATGCTAACTTGTTTCCATCTGTATGCCACCATCTAATCTGATTCATCCGGCTTACGATAATGCATATGACTGTATCTCACCAGACCTCAACCAGCACTGAAAAACGTGAGAAGGACCAGCCAGAAGCACCCTGTAAGTGCGCCCACACGACAAGCGGATGTTCCCAATGCTGCCAAGGCAATCTCTTGTTATCTAAACTAGTTTAATCATCAAGAATATGAGAAGTCTAAACGAGTTTAATCATCAAGAATATGAGATCTAAAAATTTCAAGTCAGAAGAAGAGATACCTGTCCCAATATCAAAACTACTTTTTTTTTAATCTTATCAGCTGCCAGTCACGTCGCTAACAAAAAAAAAAAAAAAGGCGCGGCAGGCAATCAGACGATGGTCGTATAGCACGAAGCTAGGCGTTCACAGCCAGTTGATCTCCAGCACGACCCCAGGGTATGATATCATTTGACCGTTAAGGTCAATGGCTTGGCCTTCATACCCAGGAGTCGTACTCGTGGGTTTAAATGATCGTTGCTTTTTTTTTTTTTAACTGATTTCCTTTAACTGTTCTCAAAAGGCCGGGCCTAAATCACGTAAGGTAATTCGTCGTTAATAACAATCTTCAGATACGCTGAAATCTGAGTGTTATACCCCTAACCACAGCGCGCGCTAACTCTGTCGTATTCTACCCCTATCATGCGTAATATGACAAACCTATTTATATATAAAACTACTAAACACATCAAAGTATTTAGCAAATCATATACCTCTCAAATAGGAACACAAGGCGTACTATATGAAGTGTTTAGTGGAAATTTACATGAGTGCATCCCTGATTCAGATATACAAGAAATGTACATCACTGGTAAACAAATCCTCCGCTAGTTTTTCAACAAGAAGTTGATATGTCCCATTCAGCTGGAAGGTCTTTTTGTACAGTGTTGAGATATGCGGTGTACGCCCATCCCAATTCACCCATCCGTATCCAGTGATTAGAAAAGACTTGAAATTCAACAATTTCCATTCTTGATACGAAGCCATATGCTTTACACTGCTTGTGACTTTACCACAAGCACCTATAGTAAGCATACACGAGTGTGGAACTCCCTCCCCACATAGTCCCCACACACCACGGTAATACCAGTCCAAATAAAGGTGAGGGTAAGAAAGTCATGAAACAAGCCGTGCAATGTCACACATCCCAATCATAATACCATATAAAAATACCATATGAAACTGTTGAACGCTAAATATTCTTGCATTTATCGACAGCAAAATGAGGATGAACATAAACATTATCTATCAAACTACCTAACTTTTAAGGCTACTGATATTGTCCCGTGCATTTTACACATCACTAGTTGGCGTAAGGGACTTAACATTGCAGTTGGAATAGTCCTCCGTAACTTAACCCAAACTTAAACTTGAAAGTTTATGGATGAACAATTGCAATCTCGCTAACATATCATTATCTACACTGTACATCTAAACAGTTAGCAACCATGTTACTAACAAGTAGTAGCTAGCAAAACCTGCGCTATATCACAGATCCTAATCTACTATTACAAACTCACACGGCTTTATATTGTCTCCCTTCCCAAACATAAACAAATGCAGTACTCACCAGTGCAATTCGCCTGGGAGAGAAAATCAGCTGATAGTCACACCCGGGATTGCTGCTAATAATGAACAAGCTCCTTCTTTCTTATTAATGTTCATTCTCATTTTCTTTTACATTGTCAAACTATCTTTTTTTTCAAATTTCTTATGTATTTAAAAAATCTGATATACAATTCATTCAAAAGCACCTACCCATGATTTATCACAATTTTGCCCGGCTCACTTGACAGGACACTGCAACACGTGATTGGTACGATCATAGTTTGCACTTAAGGACAGTATTGGTTATTTCTTGCCCCAAAGTTGACAACTTTTCGCTGTAAGTACGCTTTATCAACATGGTATTTCACGTATGATAATTACTTTCCACCAACAGCAGTCAATTCTCTCGTCTACCCCGCAAAACCTTTACATTTAAACAGTTCAGACTTAACACTTCCGTTAATTTGCAGAATCCTAAAAAAATCGATGCACTTATATATACATTAAGGACATCAAAATATTCTACAACTTATAGATAGACGAAAAACATTTCGTCCTGTACACAACACACAACCCATTAACCTCCAGCTGTATTGCATTTGGCCTCTCCACACCACTTGTACCATTCACACTGACTTTGCGACCGAGGCTCCGAGGTTACATTCGCTGCCGGGCACCAAACTGTACGACAACTGCGTTCACTGACAGTCAACTACGCGGAACTACCATTGGGGGATGAGGTCTGGTAATCTAATACACGTCAAATAAATAGATTCATGAACTGATTTTAGATTCATTTCGCGGCCCGTTATATATATATATATATATATATATATATATATATATATATATATATATATATATATATATATATTTTTTTTTTTTTTTTCTTTCTTTGTCGCTGTCTCCCGCGTTTGCGAGGATATATATATATATATATATATATATATATATATATATATATATATATATATATATATATATATATATATATATGTATATATATATATATATGTGTGTGTGTGTGTGTGTGTGTGTGTGTGTGTGTGTGTGATCCTTTCCAGTATATATATATATATATATATATATATATATATATATATATATATATATATATATATATATATATATTTTTTTTTTTTTTTTTTATACTTTGTCGCTGTCTCCCGCGTTTGCGAGGTAGCGCAAGGAAACAGACGAAAGAAATGGCCCAACCCCCCCCCCCCATACACATGTACATACACACGTCCACACACGCAAATATACATACCTACACAGCTTTCCATGGTTTACCCCAGACGCTTCACATGCCTTGCTTCAATCCACTGACAGCACGTCAACCCCTGTATACCACATGACTCCAATTCACTCTATTTCTTGCCCTCCTTTCACCCTCCTGCATGTTCAGGCCCCGATCACACAAAATCTTTTTCACTCCATCTTTCCACCTCCAATTTGGTCTCCCTCTTCTCCTCGTTCCCTCCACCTCCGACACATATATCCTCTTGGTCAATCTTTCCTCACTCATTCTCTCCATGTGCCCAAACCATTTCAAAACACCCTCTTCTGCTCTCTCAACCACGCTCTTTTTATTTCCACACATCTCTCTTACCCTTACGTTACTTACTCGATCAAACCACCTCACACCACACATTGTCCTCAAACATCTCATTTCCAGCACATCCATCCTCCTGCGCACATCTCTATCCATAGCCCACGCCTCGCAACCATACAGCATTGTTGGAACCACTATTCCCTCAAACATACCCATTTTTGCTTTCCGAGATAATGTTCTCGACTTCCACACATTTTTCAAGGCTCCCAAAATTTTCGCCCCCTCCCCCACCCTATGATCCACTTCCGCTTCCATGGTTCCATCCGCTGACAGATCCACTCCCAGATATCTAAAACACTTCACTTCCTCCAGTTTTTCTCCATTCAAACTCACCTCCCAATTGACTTGACCCTCACCCCTACTGTACCTAATAACCTTGCTCTTATTCACATTTACTCTCAACTTTCTTCTTCCACACACTTTACCAAACTCAGTCACCAGCTTCTGCAGTTTCTCACATGAATCAGCCACCAGCGCTGTATCATCAGCGAACAACAACTGACTCACTTCCCAAGCTCTCTCATCCCCAACAGACTTCATACTTGCCCCTCTTTCCAGGACTCTTGCATTTACCTCCTTTACAACCCCATCCATAAACAAATTAAACAACCATGGAGACATCACACACCCCTGCCGCAAACCTACATTCACTGAGAACCAATCACTTTCCTCTCTTCCTACACGTACACATGCCTTACATCCTCGATAAAAACTTTTCACTGCTTCTAACAACTTGCCTCCCACACCATATATTCTTAATACCTTCCACAGAGCATCTCTATCAACTCTATCATATGCCTTCTCCAGATCCATAAATGCTACATACAAATCCATTTGCTTTTCTAAGTATTTCTCACATACATTCTTCAAAGCAAACACCTGATCCACACATCCTCTACCACTTCTGAAACCGCACTGCTCTTCCCCAATCTGATGCTCTGTACATGCCTTCACCCTCTCAATCAATACCCTCCCATATAATTTACCAGGAATACTCAACAAACTTATACCTCTGTAATTTGAGCACTCACTCTTATCCCCTTTGCCTTTGTACAATGGCACTATGCACGCATTCCGCCAATCCTCAGGCACCTCACCATGAGTCATACATATATTAAATAACCTTACCAACCAGTCAACAATACAGTCACCCCCTTTCTTAATAAATTCCACTGCAATACCATCCAAACCTGCTGCCTTGCCGGCTTTCATCTTCCGCAAAGCTTTTACTACCTCTTCTCTGTTTACCAAATCATTTTCCCTAACCCTCTCACTTTGGACTTCATCTGGAGATTGATAAATGCTTACCTACTGCAAAATATAGCCAGTTTACTGATATCGACATAAACATAAACTGCTTCTGCACACAGCATAGAGTCGCTTTGGAATATGTGGAAAATTATATCAGGTACCATTGTTAAGCTAAACAACCGACAACGAGTCAACATATCTACGCTACGAAGCTGTTCATCTGAGAAGGAAACCATCAGTTGTCTTGTACTGCTTTAGACCATTCTTCAACTTGGTGGATATATCATTATTATCACCTTTTATTTATTCTCTCTCTCGTTTATGTATTCACTACGTGACGAGGAATATTATGCAATAACGATTTATTTACTTTAGCGTAACGAAGGATAGGCCTACCGGCAGCTTTGGCTTTTTTGCTACGCTCTGATACATACAGAAAAACCAATAAGAAATGTTATAGCAATGGTTAATTGCTACGCTCTAATAGATGAAGGAAACCAGTGAGAAATGTTTAGATTGGGTCATATCAAATACTGTGTATCAGCATTTCATGATTCTCAAAACACAATTCTTCGCCATATCCTTTCAGAATTTGAAACAAAACAATTTCCACACACCATCCCTTATTAATTTCAACATATAGATACACCCACCGTTGTGATGTTACTTTCTTATATTACTTTGTTACTTTCTTATATTATTATCATTATTATTATTACTATTATTATAATCATTATCATCATTGTTATCATTATCATTATTATAATTATAATTATTATCATTATCATCATTATCATTATCATATCATTATTATGATTATTACCATCATTGTCATCTTCATCAATATTATCATTAATCAGTACAAATTGAAATATCTGTAGAATAAACACGTACGAGCACTGTAAAGACAGAACTGATGTTAAATTAATATTCGGCATTTTTCCCTAACGTGTACGGGAGAATTGGCTAGAATAAATCAGTCCATTAAGGCATTACATTCTCCTATTGTTTAAGTACTAATACTGACCATGTTGCTGGAGTTTTAATTCCAGATTGTATTCGTAATATGAAGAAAAATGTTGAACTATTACTGCTTTCAAGACATTTTTTTTAGTTCAGCAAAATTTAAAGTCACGGTGAAGCCTTCACTAATTGCATGCTAGGAAAACATGGAACATTAATCTTTTGGAATGTATCGAATGCCTTCATCGGGAAGAATTTTCACGTTAGCACGTCCTCTTACCTCAACACCACCATGACAACTTCGAGGTAAAGCTAGCACACACTCTCATAGAACTGATAACGGAGCTAATAAACAATACCTATTACGATTTGCTATAGTTTGCTTCATACAAGGAAGTGATTCTGATGCATTATGCAATCATTTGTATCCTGGTACATGTATGATTACTATGTGTGTGTGTGTGTGTGTGTGTGTGTGTATAAAGATTCCATAAGACTAAGATGGCATGGGATACTGTCAACGGCAACCCATTCCTTGGTGTGTCATTTCTGATACAAGGCGACCCATCATGTACTGGAGTAGGATCTTTTAGGTGAATATGCGTTGTATAAAATGTGTTAAGGTGCTTCAGCTCAAATGAAATGAGTGATCGGTTTCCCATGTTTAGGTACGTATATCTGTGTAATGATTTTAGCAGAAATAATTAGTACGAGTCCCCCCTCACTAAAACACTATTTTCTTTAATAAATAAACATTACTCTTAATGATTTCAGTAAAGCTAAGTGTAACATGAATGAAAAAAAATCCTGAGAAATATAAAAGGAAATGCATACAAAAGTGGAAGTATATATGTGTTAATACACAGTTAAGGCAGAGAAAAGATAGAGGTAAAACTTGAGTGAATCAAATACAGAAAACTGAAACCATTAGAGGGACAACTAAGCGAAACTATTATAATTTTTCATAGGTGTATTCCACATCAGTTGCATGAGAATTTCACAGCCGTCCCGATGAAATTGTTTCATTCATCAAAACGAAACCTTTTGCAATTCTATTCTTATAATAATCCTCAAGTCACTTTCAGGGATTTCCAAATAAGAATGGTGTACTCACCATTACTACAGTTGATACTCTGACATGAAGTTTACCTGATGAAACTACACAAAATAATTTAAAAATGCAGACACACAAGAATCAGCCGGACGAAAGCACACAGTTTAGTTCCTTCTGAACTTAATAAATTGCATTATGAGCCTCTTTGAAAGCAGAGTGTAATATTTTGAGCTAGACCTTCAACCCTTAAACCCTGTTGTGTTCGAACAATTAACCATATGCAATCTATAACAAACTTGATTATTTGTCATAACAAAACTTTATTTCCCCCTAAAAAAAAATCCCATTATAATCATACACCTACATGTATCTGTTGTCTAACTTACCTTTGCCTGGAGCTTTATGAAGCTCATATGAACTCTAAAATGTTTGTAAATGCTCAAATTTGTAATCATTTGAAGAAAAAAGCACCTAACCTCGTCCCATGTAAGTGAGGACTGAACGCGTACAAACCAATAAGCACCTAATCTACAAAATTAAACATAGCTATGCATAAAAAAAAGGGAAGGAATGGTAATTTGTCTTCGGTGCTTTATACCGTTCCCTGCAAGTACAGAAATACCCACGCGAGACCGATCTATCTAATCTTTAATAATAAAGCCATATCAAATTTGGTGATGGTAGCATATCACAGAAACGGTTAATATACGTAGGTAATCTACTTGTCAACAACAAAAAAAAGAATATCAGAGCAAAGAAACTTTTACATAATCTGCTTAACTCTGAAAGGTTATATATATATTTAAGTCACTCAGGAAAAGGCACTAAAACACGATGTCGGATTTCAACAAACGCACGACGTAGCTGGCGGCCATATAACGCCCACCATGAGACGATCAAACTAGTGGTATCCTTCAGCTATCATATTGGTGAGGTTCTTATGGGTTCTGTTGGTATCTTACAAGTGCCTTACCTGTTTCTAGATGAATCAAGCCCACACTTTCCCTAAAATACATAACTGTTATTGCCTTATTTAATCTTGTTGATCAATTATGTCAACGCAATTGTTATTGTATTCACTAGAACACAGTCAGTCTATAGCCAGGAACCCCTAACTTAGTTGCTTAAGTTCTGACGGAAATTTACGCAGCTGGGTACCCCGGCTGCTTAAGCTCTATCAACATTATAGACGATAACTAATTTAAACATGGTAGTAAGCAACATTATGAGTACTGACTAGTATGTTTTGAACGTTATGTATGTACGTAATGTAATAAGACCATCAGGCTACGTTTGTATTCCCTTTTCCTACCTGCCTCAAAGTAAACTTTCCGAAAACCAGCAGGGCTTCGAACATAAAGGAAAACGTGGTTACCGTTCAACGCAGTAGTTATGCCGACTAGACGGCACCTTGACATCTTATGTGTCGGTACTCTCACTTTGTTGCTGAATTTATCGATTTTTCATACAAACAAACAAAAAATCGCTAATATCAATCTATACAAGCATCATTTCTGATGAACGGAATGGTTAATTCTCTCTGCGCAAACTTTACCTGAATGAAATGTTGGATTATAATACGTCAAACCAATTAACTCTACCTAGCCCTGACCCTCACGTAACCTTAGGAGCCTACTCTGACGAAAAATGAAAAAAAAAAAAGAATGGCTCAAAGAATTTGAAGACGAAGAAGACAAAAAACTAGTAGGCAAAACTGCATTTGAGCACAGTGCCGGCTAGTCGGCAAAATAACCACTACGTACAAAACAAAACTGCGTTTGAGGACAATGCCGGCTAGTCGGCAAAATAACCACTACGTACAAACCAATAATAAGTTTCTGAGCCATCATATCACAGTGGCTCATCTTTATGATAGGAACAAGTAGTGATGAAGCAAACAACAGTATCCGATGTACACTTACTACAACAGTAAAGTAAATAAATTTCGGCCCCTAGAGAGCTCAAACGTGTTTGGAAGTTGTTTTCCATTCCATCTGTGTTTCATGGTATTCAACTCCATACTTCTCCTCACATACAAAATCTTTCCCAATACTGGGAAACACAGTATAATTACAGAGCTTCAAAACTCCGTGCAAAAGTATTCTCTACAATGAAACAAATGGTTAGTTTTCGTCAATATTCGCAATTAATATCTCAACGGACCCGAAATACACATTTACGAAATACTTTACAAATGCTCACCTTTGAAAGAAAAAAAAAAAATGTGAAATCCTGTAAGCTGATATACAAGAGGTGAAGTCATTTTCTTTAGCTCACATATAGCAATGCTAGAATTTGGTTATTGCACTCAATTCAGCACAAATTTGTTCTTGTCACTACTTTGCGACGAAAACACACAGCTGGCACTATAGTTGCTTGGATCTATATCATAGATTAAGCAACTTCAGAGGTATAATCACACTAGTTTACAACCAATATCTGTCCACAACGTCCTCACTTTTTCGTGGACACACGCAATGACTTATGGGTAATAATGACTAAAATGAGCATAGTTAGTGTCTGTGTGGTACATAAGAAACATATGAAAATATATCAACCCACGTCCATATTTACTGTACATGTTTTGACGCTAACAATAAGGTTATGAATGATGATAAAAGCTTTATCAAATTCTGATCTGAGCTCTGGCTGGAGAGCAAGAATCAAAAAAAAAGAAAAAGAAAAACGACTGAGTTGGCAGCCATTTTCCCGGGTGAATTTCCTTATCGAAGAGAGCTCGTATTTAAAAAAAAAATCTCATAACACCACAAACTTCATATAAAACACGCACTGCCTATCTACTCTCAGCCAGAATTTCGAAATTTTGATACTGCTTTTACCAATGTCGTATTCATGACGTTTATAGTCTGTAATTACGTAATATTAATACTCTCCAAAGAACGATTTTTCAACTGGTTTCACTTGCTTCATGTTAAGAATGACCTGATCATTCTAGGTATTCTCTGTCTTTGAGGTAAAACATATTCACTGAACTAAATAGGAGGCTTTCATCGGGTCCATCTGTCCAGCTGTGCAGGTTCTGCTCCAGCTGTCGACAAAAGGACATTTAATCTTTTCAAAAATGGGTTCGTCGCGCATGCCCATCGTTCGAGCTATCCGTCTTTCGTCACTGCTCACATGCGAGACATTCACATTTCAAGAATTTGAAATTCAAATAAAACACAGAACGGTTCCCTCATACAAACTGTGTCGAGCGGAAAACAAGGGAAAGAAGAAAACGATTACCTGATCTTTCCGGAAGCAAAAGCAGTACAACTTAAATTTTGCAGAATACAAAAGTAGGCAATACGTCAATCCATTATGGATTTACTGTTCATGAGACTATTTTCATGGATAAAGAAAAAACGCTATTTGTTGTTTCAGCCGAGGGAGCTGCTCATGAATGTAGCTTTCATTCGCAGTATTACTAGGATCACAAAGAACTGACGCACCTATATTCTATGAAGATTTCAGACATGACACTGGGTAAATTCATACTAGTAAAAAAAAAAAAAGTACACTACTAAGAACCTGGATCTGAAATGAGACTGGCTGGTATAAAGACAAGGGAAAGTTGAAATCATTAGCTATACTGTGTGACCCTCTTCCACGTTCTTTGTTACAGCACGTGCAACCGCTCTTCGACATACCTTTGTTCGTAATTAGGGCAGCCGATTTCCAGGAAATAAAACATTTGAACGTAAAGAAAGAAAAAGGGATTACAAATCACGACATAGGACCACGTCAGTATGTACAGAAAATCAACTGTTCACTTGTTCGAGGGAACACCACAGCCGACCGTCGTGCACTGTGAGGCGGCCAAGGATATTAATTGTAGGATGAAATAACTGCCTCTAAATAATCATACGACTCTCTAACATGGATAAGACAGGGAAATTTAAACATATGGAGGTGAGAGCGAGGCGGACAAGTGGCAGCGCCTCCCGACTCTCATGGGTAATGAGCCAGTGGCCAAATGCGCGCCACCACGATCAGTTGTCCGCCAGCCGCCCGTACTCCTCTTACACCACGTCCGCTCACCCGACCACACCATACCGCTAGATCGGCACTCTCGGATTATCATTTTTCTTTTCTTTTGCACTATCGTAACCGACATAACAGGCATGTGATGAGTTCTCTACGAAAATATCTACTGGCATTCACCAGATCAAGATATGAATTGATTGCCAGAACGTAGAACTCTGGGAACTCTCATGAGAGACTCAAGTAACGGACCAATCCATCGTTAGTGGTGTGCAACCCCACTGGAAGCAGTCGTCTTTGTGAACGGGAGTATAGGGGTAGTGACGTGCGCATCGGTTGTGCGATACAAGAGCTACTGTAACAGGCATTACAGTGGTGTGTGACGTGAGCAGGACATTATCACACCACAGCGGTGGTGTGCTACGAAGAGACATTCTCAAGAGCTTGGGGATCATCAGAGTCTACCACACCACCAAAAGCCAGGTGAGCCAACGTATATCAGTATCTATAACCCATCGTACTGAAACTCTTTGAGAAAAAGAATAAAAGCTTAGGTATATATGAGATCACCCACTTGTGCACAATCTTAGTTGTCACTGCTCATCCTCTGTTCTACATCATACGACCCTTAACTCCGTTGTGGTTTTTTGCAGTCATTTCTTCTTCATCTGACTTATTCCACTCCCATCAATCTGTTCCAATTTGAAGTATTCGCTCATATCTTTTCTGGCTATTCTCTTGCTTCGCTTCCTGTCGTGTCTTCTGTAGCTAATCGGCTCTTCCTCATCTCCTAGAATTGTGCCAAGTCAACATCTTCAAACTACACCGAAGAACTTTGCAACTGCAATTGTTCCTCTTCCCTTCTTCCATTCGTCAGTGGGTGCTGACCTCTCCCTGTAGTTCGCCTCCCTCATTTAAGGTACAGTTTTTGTTTCCAACGAAGCTTTCTGCCGTCTTCAGTGGGATGATCAAACAGGTACCACCAAGACCTAAATGGGAGTAAACTAGTAAACAGATGCTTCATGACAAAGTTACCTCATTAACCTAAACTGTAGTACAAACCGTATAGTCAAACAGATGGCACCTCCCCACCCATCTCTACTTCCTGCTCACAACTGCCAGCGAAAAGAAGAAAAAAATCATTTACCATGGCGAAAGATACCGCCACGGAAATTTCACTGGAAACTGTGAGCGACAAAATGTTCCCTATCGGTGGCACTGGGGGCCGTACACGCAGAAAGAAAGACGAGGTTAAATTATATCCCTGAAGCAGGATTAGTCCTTCGTAGTATTTGGCTAGCCTTGATTTGTTTCAGCTTAGAAATGTTGTCATCTCTTCGTCCATGAAGAAGGCAGCTCTGACTTTCACCAGTATGTAGTTTACTTCTTTGAAAGTTCCTCTGGCGTACTTTTTGGCGCCAGACACCTCACCTATCTGGTGATGAAGCATCATAAGTGGTCTGCCTAGTGTGTGTGTGTTTGTGTGTGTGTGTGTGTGTGTGTGTGTGTGTGTGTATGTGTGTGTGTGTGTGTGTGTGTGTGTGCACTTTACGGGATTAAAGCTGGCATCAGGGTCATGCGCTACATGCTGAGGTAAACCCTTCTTGAGTTTATCTATATTTCGTGTTATGATCTCTTCGTAGTACTGGAGGTAAAGCGTCAGCTATAAAGACAAGCTCTGGTACTTTGCCTGCAACTCCTCGCAGACGACACTCTCAATTTCACTAACATTTCTCTCTCAGTCCTTTTAATTCAACTATGTATACCTTTATAGTTATCTGTTCCTGACAGAAAAGTATAGGACTTATACAATTTATACTTGGAATTCCTCTGGTCTCCCTTCTCTATTCTGCAGTACCTTATATCTGGTGTGCTACATATTCTCCATGTTATGTTTCTACATCCTCTTCTCTCCGTCTCCCATCATCACTCGTACCAACCTGCTGCTCCGCCATATAGCCTCTTGTCGCACTACTGCCATACTGGAATATGATTTCCCTCTCTTAAGTCCACAAACAATCTCAGTGGTTTTGTATAGTCTCTTCTATATCTCCTCTTGGTACTCGAGCACCTCTCCGGTTCCCCCGTTATGTCCTCACTAACCACATACTGCAATACATGACTGTCTTTTCCCATAGCCGTGACAGCGCCAATGGTTCTAATTTTCAATCTGTTGTATTTTGAATACGAGATCCATTATACATTGTGTAGCCTTTCCCTTGATTGTAATGTAGGTAGTACAATGTGGGCCTTCTCTGTCTCCTTTTTTTAGTGTTCCTCTGCTGGCTAGCAGACAATATAGATAATAATAATCAGAGGCATGACCTAATGCCTACCATCAGCCTGTTCTTACCACCTTAATCTATCATGCTACCGTACCGTCCCGTCCTTCCACAGATGAGAGATTGTTCAAACATGACCTAATGCCTGCCCTCAGCCTGTTCTTGCCACCTTAATATCCTGCCATCGTCCAGTTCCGTCCTTCCACAGATGAGAGATCGTTCAAAGAAAACGAATGAAGAATACTTTCATGGTAGACTAGCACCTTTTACCACTATATTCATACTGTCTGTTTACTTTATCTAAGAGGGGCTTGAGATATAGCTAACAGTTACTTGCTAGGGTACATATACCCAACGTTAGCACTTCAATATCGGTAACAATACAAGGTCTACAGTAGCAATATCATTCTATGCAGACGACGTGAACTGGCTGACTGGGCTGTATTTTGACATTGTCTCAACCTCAACATAATTCAAAAAATCCCACAGAACTTGAGCAGACGTAAGTACGTAAACATTCTAGATATCATAATTAAGTCGTATACAGAGATGGGCTCTCTCTAAAGAGGCAACCTGACCGAGTTGCTTACTTGAATGTGTTCTCCCAAAAATAAGAAAAAAAATAGGAATAATTGGAATTTGTGTGGAGAACTATCTTGTTGTGTGATAAGGCCTGTCATCGTCTACCCCGAGAGATCTGAATACGGTCCCAAGCAGTAACATTTCATTGTACCAGCCCTTCCGGATGATGACAATACCTCAGTAACGCCTGTCTGACAAGGTTATGGCGGAATCATGTCATCCTTTCATCGCACATATCCGGTCATGAGGGAACATTATCCTCTGTGGGTGTCATATCATTAGACTGCTGGACTACGGGAGGCCAATACCTGCCAGAGAAATGTTTGTCACATGGGGCTACACATTTACGAGTCTTTCGCATCAGAAGCATACGATACAAAAGTACGCAGATGTTAACATGAGAATCGCGTGGCTAGGGCAGGAGGTGGAGAATGAATAAGACACGGGTAGCGTTGGAATAACTGTTGGTGAGGCGGATACAGCAAGCAAGACACCCTCTCCTACAGTGGTGGTAAGCTTTGGTGATGAGAACTTGGCTGACCTATTACGAGCAAAGGCCGGCGAGCATGTGAAATACTGGACACAATCAAACAGATGGAGGGCAAGGTTAAACCATCAAAATTTCGTCCGGATCTTGCAGGTAACTATCATCACCCACCCCTGCAGAACGTGAAACTAATGCAATGTACACGAGTCCGTCTTACTATTCAGCCTAAGAGATCTCCTAACAGAGCAACCTGGGATTTAAACTCATGTTGTAGAACGAGGAAAGGCAATGCTGTATCGAGATAAGTGAAGAGCGTCGAAAAGTGAACATGATGCACTTACAATCAGTGCTCACTGTGAGACGCGTCCCACATCACTCGACAAACACGTGAAACAAGTTCGTGGAGCCTCATGCTCAGCTTGCACCTGACGCATCGAGTGAACCTGAATATCCCTTTCTGCTGGGCTCTTCATCATAAAATCCGCGCGTATCATCCGCATATCATACTGTTCCGTGGGAACATGATGTTTGTGTAGCTTCATAAAGAAGAATCATTTCCTGGAAGTAATACCAGTAGGTCCTAACCATACCGGAGTCAAGAGTGCGAGTAACAGTACTCTCTGATCTTCCTGGAAAGCTACCAGTAGTCTCTGATCTTCCTGGAAAGCGTACCAGTAGTCTCTGATCTTCCTGGAAAGCGTACCAGTAGTCTCTGATCTTCCTGGAAAGCGTACCAGTACTCTCTGATCTTCCAAGAAAGCGTACCAGTAGTCTCTGATCTTCCTGGAAAGCGTACCAGTAGTCTCTGATCTTCCTGGAAGGATTATTTCGTCAAAAATGCAAACATGACGGTACTTTGCTTTGAAAATTCTTACAGCTTCCTTAAATTCCTTTGGTTATAATAAACGACGTTTACGAGCTTACAATCCAGTGTTATGTTCATTTTTATCAAAGGTGAGGTAACAGAAGCATCACAGTCTCTCTCCCTCATCCAACACGACAGGAGACCAACATGGCCAGACACCGCCTTCCAGGAGGGTGTCGGATCCCCTGCTGTCCCTGGCAGTGGTGCACTGTGACCCACATGCTGCTGCTACTGACGCTGCTCCTCGCAGTCCTCCCGGCCGCAGCCAGCCCGCTTGCCTGGATGTTCTCCGCCAAGAGTGCCTTCTACGGCTTCTCTTACGTTGTGTCCTTCCTGAGGGCCACAGAGAGGCTCTTCGCACTCCTCAGCCCAACTAACGGAGTCAGTAAGTGCCGCTCTTGCTCTCCTTTTCCTGTTTCCCCTGCGACCATCCTCACCTCGCTGCATCCCACTCAATCCATTCCTCCGTCCATTCTTGGCGCTAGTGGATACCGTCATGTAGCCAGAGGACTCTCGAGACAGTCTCTGTTCATGACTACCTTAACCCTTCTACCGAAACCTGCAAGATCGCCTGTCATCATCTGCTCTTTACATGACATGGAGGGATTTCTAGGCTTGACATCCCAAGGTTCTCATGATATATTCTTAACTAAATATCATCATCTGTGAGCTCCAATTGTCTGGAGTAACCCTCGAGACTTGAAAGAGCTATTGTCCATCTTACATTAGATTACTTTTAAAGTCCATCATTCATCCCCTGATTCACCTCCACAGTCCATCATACCCTGATCCACCTCCACAGTCCATCATCCCCTGATCCACCTCAACAGTCCATCATACCCTGATTCACCTCCACAGTCCATCATCCCCTGATCCACCTCAACAGTCCATCATACCCTGATCCACCTCAACAGTCCATCATCCCCTGATCCACCTCAACAGTCCATCATCCCCTGATCCACCTCAACAGTCCAACATCCCCTGATCCACCTCAACAGTCCATCATCCCCTGATTCACCTCCACAGTCCATCATACCCTGATCCACCTCAACAGTCCATCATCCCCTGATCCACCTCAACAGTCCATCATACCCTGATCCACCTCAACAGTCCATCATACCCTGATCCATCTCCACAGTCCATCATCCCCTGATCCATCTCCACAGTCCATCATCCTCTGATCCACCTCTACAGTAATTTTGTTCATATATTATATATCAATTATCGACAATCAACTGACGCAGAACACCGAACACACCAAAACTAAGAGTGCAGTCTGAGGATTAACCCGTAATAAACTTAAATAAATTCTGGAAGGTACATAAAGTATTCGGATTTCTGTGACTGAATATCTTTTTTATTATCTTATTTTGTAGCTGACTCCCGCGTTAGCGAGGTAGCGGAAGGAAACAAACGAAAGAATGGCCCAACCCACCCACATACACATGTATATCCCACATACACATGTATATCCCACATACACATGTATATACATACACGTCCACACACGCAAATATACATACCTATACATCTCAACACACAGACATCTACATATATACACAGGTACATAATTCATAGTCTGCCTTTATTCATTCCCATCGCCACCCCACCACACATGAAAAAAACAACCCTCTCCCCCGCATGTGCGCGAGGTAGCGATAGGAAAAGACAACAAAGGCCACATTCGTTCACAACTAATTGTTTCACCTCCCCATTAGCCCCCTTCACTGAAGTTCCCGTTTGTTCCCTTGTCTTACGCACTTTATTTATCTCCTTCCGAAACATCTTTTTACTCCCCCTAAAATTGAATGATACTCTCTCACTTCAACTCTCATTTGCCCTCATTTTCGCCTCTTGCATCTTTCTCTTGACCTTCTGCCTCTTTCTTTCATACTTCTCCCAGTCATTTGCATTATTTCCCTGCAAAAATCGTCCAAATGCCTATATCTTCTCTTTCAATAATAATCTTATTCTTCATCCCACCACTCACTACCCTTTCTAATTTGCCCACCTCCCACGCTTCTCATGCCACAAGCATTTTTTGCACAAGCCATCACTGCTTCCCTAAATACATCCCATTCCTCCCCCACTCCCCTTACCTCCTTTGTTCTCACCTTTTTCCATTCTGGTTTGGTCACATGGAGAGAATGAGTGAGAAAAGATTGACAAAGAAGATATATGTGTCAGAGGTGGAGGGAACGAGGAGAAGTGGGAGACCAAATTGGAGGTGGAAGGATGGAGTGAAAAAGATTTTGAGCAATCGAGACCTGAACACGCAGGAGGGTGAAAGGCGCGCAAGGAATAGAGTGAATTGGAACGATGTGGTATACCGGGGTCGACGTGTTGTCAGTTGATTGAACCAAGGCATGTGAAGCGTTTAAGGTAAACCATGGAAAGTTTTGCGGGGCCTGGATGTGGAAAGGGAGCATCAAATTGGGGAAGAGCAGTGTGGTTTCGGAAGTGGTGCAGGATGTGTGGATTGGGTGTTTGCTTTGAAGAATGTATGTGAGAAATACTTAGTAAAACAAATGGATTTGTAAGTAGCATTTATGGATCTGGAGAAGGCATATGATATGATAGAGTTGATAGAGATGCTCTGTGGAAGGTATTAAGAGTATATGGGGTGGGAGGCAAGTTGCTGGAAGCAATGAAAAGTTTTTATCGAGGATGTAAGGCATATATACGAGTAGGAAGAGAGGAAAGTGATTAGTTCCCAGCGAATGTCGGTTTGCGGCAGGAGTGCGTGATGTCTCCATGGTTGTTTAATTTGTTTATGGATAGGGTTGTTAGGGAGGTGAATGCAAGAGTTTTGGAGAGAGGAGCAAGTATGCAGTCTGTTGTAGTTGAAAGGGATTGGGAAGTGAGTCATTTGTTGTTCGCTGATGATACAGCACTGGTGGCTGATTCGGGTGAGAAACTGCAGAAGCTGGTGACTGTGTTTGGTAAAGTGCATGAAAGAAGAAAGCTGAGAGTAAATGTGAATAAGAGCAAGGTCATTAGGTACAGTAGGATTGAAGGACAGGTCAATTGGAAGGTAAATTTGAATGGAGAAAAACTGGAGGAATATATATAAATATATTTGTCATTTCGTGGGTTAGTGAGGTGGCGTCATGAAGAGAGGACTGAGCCTCAGAAAGGAAATCCTCACTTGACCCCCTTAACTGCATCTTCTTTTGCAAAAGTAAAAACTGGAGGGGAGGATTTCCAGCCCCCCGTTCCTACCCCTTTCAGTCGCCTTCTATGACACGCAGGGAGCACTTGGGCCGTATTCTTTCTCCCCTTTCCCTAGAAATATGGGAGGGTATTGGCTGAGAGGGTCAAGGAATGTACAGAGCATCAGACTGGGGAAGAGCATTGTAGTTTCAGAAGTGGTAGAGGATGTGTGGAAGAGGTGTTTGCTATGAAGAATGTATGTGAGAAATACTTAGAAAAACAGATGGATTTGTATGTACCATTTATGGATCTGGAGAAGGCATATGGTATGATAGAGTTGATAGAGATGCTTTGTGGAAGGTATTAAGAGTATAGAGCGTGGGAGGTAAGTTGCTAGAAGCAGTGAAAAGCTTTTACCGAGGATGTAAGGCATGTGTACGAGTTGGAAGAGAGGAAAGTGATCGGTTTCCAGTGAATGTAGGTTTGCGGCAGGGGTGCGTGATGTCTCCATGGTTTGATTTGTTTATGGTTGGGGTGGTTAGGGAGGTGAATGCAAAAATTTTGGAGAAAGGGGCAAGTATACAGTCTCTTTTGGATGAGAGGGCTTAGGAAGTGAGTCAGTTGTTGATCGCTGATGATACAGTGCTGGTGGCTGATTTGGTTGAGAAACTGCAGAAGTTGGTGACTGAGTTTGATAAAGTGTGTGAAAGAAGAAAGCTGAGAGTAAATGCGAATAAGAATAAGGTTATTAGGTTCAGTAGGGTTGAGGGACAAGTGAATTGGGAGGTAAGTTTAAAACGGAGAAAAACTGGAGGAAGTGAAGCGTTTTAGATATCTTTGAGTGGATTTGGCAGCGGATGGAACAATGGAAGCGGAAGTGAGTCACAGGGTAGGGGAGGAGGCGAAGGTTCTGGGAACGATGAAAAATGTCACGAATGCGAGAACGATATCTCAGAGAGCAAAAGTGGGTATGTTTGAAGGAATAGTGGTTCAAACAATGTTATATGGTTGTGAGGCAAGGGCTATAGATAGGGATGCGCGGAGGAGGATGGATGTGTTGGAAATGAGATGTTTAAGGACAATATGTGGTGTGAGGTGGTTTGATCGAATATGTAATGAAAGGGTAAGAGACATGTGGTAATAAAAAGAGTGTGGTTGAGAGAGCAGAAGAGGGTCTGTTGAAATGGTTTGGTCATATGGAGAGAATGAGTGAGGAAAGATTGACAAAGAGGATATATTTGTCAAAGGTGGAGGGAATAAAGAGAAGCGGGAGAACAAACTGGAGGTGGAAGGATGGAGTGAAAAAGATTTTGAGCGATCGGGGACTGAACATAACATACAGGAGGGGTGGCAACGAGAATGGACGAAGGCAGCAAGTATATATATATATATATATATATATATATATATATATATATATATATATATATATATATATATATATATATATATACTTGCTGCCTTGCTGTCCTCGCAAACGCGGGAGACAGCGACAAAGCAAAATAAATATATATATATATATATATATATATATATATATATATATATATATATATATATATACTATCCCTGGGGATAGGGGAGAAAGAATACTTCCCAAATATTCCCAGCGTGTCGTAGAAGGCGACTAAAAGGGAAGGGAGTGGGGGGCTGGAAATCCTCCCCTCTCGTTTTTTTTTTAATTTTCCAAAAGAAGGAACAGAGAAGGGGGGCCAGGTGAGGATATTTCCCCAAAGGCCCAGTCCTCTGTTCTTAATGCTACCTCGCTAACGCGGGAAATGGCAAATAGTTTGGAAAAAAAAAGAAAAAAAAATATATGCACACACATATATATATATATATATATATATATATATATATATATATATATATATATATATATATATTATCCCTGGGGATACGGGATTAAGAATACTTCCCACGTATTCCCTGCGTGTCGTAGAAGGCGACTAAAAGGGGAGGGAGCGGGGGGCTGGAAATCCTCCCCTCTCTTTTCTTTCTTTTTTTTTTCCAAAAGAAGGAACAGAGGGGGCCAGGTGAGGATATTCCAAAAAAAAGGCCCAGTCCTCTGTTCTAAACACTACCTCGCTAACGCGGGAAATGGCGAATAGTTTAAAAGAAAGAAAAGAAAGAATATATATATATATATATATATATATATATATATATATATATATATATATATAAATATATATATATATATATATATATATATATATATATATATATATATATATATATATATATCTGTATGTATATGTATACGTTGAAATGTATAGGTATGTATATGTGCGTGTGTGAGCGTTTATGTATATACATGTGTATGTGGGTGGGTTGGGTCATTCTTTCGTCTGTTTGTGCTACCTCGCTAACGCAGGGTACGGCGATTAAGTATCATATATATATATATATATATATATATATATATATATATATATATATATATATATATATATATATATATGTATGTATATTTATTTGTCTATTTATTTTGCTTTGTCGCTGTCTCCCGCGTTTGCGAGGTAGCGCAAGGAAACAGACGAAAGAATGGCCCAACCCACCTATATATATCCCTGGGGATAGGGGAGAAAGAATACTTTCCACGTATTCCCTGCGTATCGTAGAAGGCGACTAAAAGGGAAGGGAGTGGGGGCTGGAAATCCTCCCCTCTTGTTTTTTTTTTTTAATTTTCCAAAAGAAGGAACAAAGAAGGGGGCCAGGTGAGGATATTCCCTCAGAGGCCCAGTCCTCTGTTCTTAACGCTGCCTTGCTAATGCGGGAAATGGCGAATAGTTTGAAAGAAAAAAAAAAAAAAAATATATATATATATATATATATATATATATATATATATATATATATATATATATATATATATATATATATATATATATTCCCCATACTATTCGCCATTTTCCTGCCTAAGTTAAGAAACGTCGGAAACAAATAAACAAATCACCTGAACTCCTTCTCTACGTCTCTCTCTAGTATTAAGTAGGTGGCATGCAGTGTGTCAGCGACGGCAACCAAGTTTCACTCCTTAGGGGTCAGGGTGGTGTCCTCCCACTGCGCCTCACCCACTAGCAGGCCGCTGGCATCCACTTTCAGAGAAGTATTACAGCCTCTCTTGCCTCGCAGACAAATACTTGACGACATCTTCATACTTCCATTATTTTCCTGTGGAGAGCACAACTCGCTAGCTGCAGCTGCCTTTTGGCCATAATTCACCTGAAGTACTCTCTCTCTCTCTCTCTCTCTCTCTCTCTCTCTCTCTCTCTCTCTCTCTCTCTGTTACAAAATGGCCGAGTATCGGGAGATTTAGTGACGGATGCGCACCTCAGTAGCACTGGATTTCCACTCCTCTGGCCCAGGCTTCTATCTTTCTCTCCGACTCACCCTCACGTGGGCTGTTGCCATTCATTCTACAAAAATACATTTTCTCCACATCAAATATAACACTTGAAAACACATAAATTTTTGCAGTCAACACATAATATATATATATATATATATATATATATATATATATATATATATATATATATATATATATATATATCTGGGGATAGGGGAGAAAGAATACTTCCCACGTATTGCTTGCGTGTAGTAGTGGGCAACTAAAAGGGGAGGGAGCAAGGGGCTGGAAATCCTCCTCTCTCGTTTTTAATTTTCTAAAATAATGAACAGCGAAGGGGGCCAAGTGAGGATATTGCCTCAAAAGCTCAGTCCTCTGTTCTTAACGCTACCTCGCTGACGCGAGAAAGGATCACAATTTTACGCGTGATCAAGTATATTCCTATGAGTCCACGGAGAAAATGAAACACGATAAGTTCCCAAGTGCACTTTCGTGTAATAATCACATCATCAGGGGAGAGACAAGAGAGAAATATAACAGTCAGTTGATATACAACCAAGAGGCGTAGCTAGGACGCCATTTGGTACATGCGAATTCTAATATTAGTGATGGTCTATACAAACTGGATAACTTTATTGTTGATAAAATTTGTAAGCAATTCACTTTCTTGTCTACATAATAAGTTTATGATACGCTCGTTGTCTGTCTTGGACAATCGCATGTTTACCAAATGGCGTCCTAGCTATGTCTCGTCGTTTTATATCAACTGACTGTTATTTCTCTCTTGTGTCTCCCCTGATGATGTGATTATTACACGAAAATGCACTTGGGAACTTATCGTGTTTCATTTTCCCCGTGGACTCAAAGTAATATACTTGATCACGCGCAATATTGTGATCCTTTCCTCCATATATATATATATATATATATATATATATATATATATATATATATATATATATATATTCATTTTTATTATACTTTGTCGCTGTCTCCTGCGTTAGCAAGGTAGCGCAAGGAAACAGACGAAAGAATGGCCCAACCCACCCACATACACATGTATATACATACACGTCCACACACGCACATATACATACCTGTACATCTCAACGTATACATATATACACACAGGCGTATACATATATGCACATGTACATAATTCATAGTCTGCCCTTTTCCATTCTCGTCGCCACTCCGACACACATGAAATGACAACCTCCTCCCCCCGCATGTGCGCGAGGTAGTGCTAGGAAAAGACAACAAAGGCTACATTCGTTGACACTCAGTCTCTAGCTGTCATGTATAATATATATATATATATATATATATATATATATATATATATATATATATATATATATATATATATATATATATATCTTTTCTTTTCTTTTAAACTATTCGCCATTTCCCGCGTTAGCGAGGTAGCGTTAAGAACAGAGGACTGGGCCTTTTTCGGAATATCCTCACCTGGCCCCCTCTGTTCCTTCTTTTGGAGAAAAAAAAAAAAAAAAAACGAGAGGGGAGGATTTCCAGCCCCCCGCTCCCTCCCCTTTTAGTCGCCTTCTACGACACGCAGGGAATACGTGGGAAGTATTCTTAATCCCCTATCCCCAGGGATAATATATATATATATATATATATATATATATATATATATATATATATATATATATATATATATGAATGTGTGATTACTAACCGAGTTCCAGTAAGGTACTTTAACCCTCGTGCTGTCCCGTCTGCTTATCTTGCATGTATGCACCATGTATTTATCCCTACACTCGTACAGACACACACACACACACAGACCAAAGAAGCAAATGAACAGCTGGGTGGACCGGCTGCCTCGGCTAGGATTCGAACGTAAGCGGGTTTGATCCCAAGCGACCTACCTACACATGCGTAACGGTCATTAATGCTAATCGCTACACCATAGAGGTCCGTGAGTGTTTGCGTACGTGTGTGAGCGAACTCCGCCGGCAGGAGACGAGAGTATGAGCGAGAACGTCGCCTTCAACAAGGTTCTGTCGTCTTCCACAAGATTCTGTCGTCGTTAGTAGACGAAACAGTACAGCGACGTTGGAAACCTTCTTCTTAAACCACAGTAGCCTATCTTAACTTGCTCCCGTGTGGACTGCAGCATTGAAGTGCAGCAGCTCTGCAAAAGGGGTCTAACGGTTATATATAAATTGCAATATATATATATATATATATATATATATATATATATATATATATATATATATATATATATATATATATATATATTTCAGAAAAGAAGAGATTGTTGGGGTGAAGAGAGTGGTGAGAGCAAGTGAGCTTGGGAAGAAGACTTGTGTGAGGAAGTACCAGGAGAGACTGAGTACAGAAAAGGTGAGAACAAAGGAGGTAAGGGGAGTAGGGGATGAATGGGATGTATTTAGGGAAGCAGTGATGGGTTGCGCAAAAGATGCTTGTGGCATGAAAAGCGTGGGAGGTGGGTTGATTAAAAAAGGTAGTGAGTTGTGGGATGAAGAAATAAGATTATTAGCGAAAGAGAAGAGAGGCATTTGGACGATTTTTGCAGGGAAAAAATGCAAATGAGTGGGAGATGTATAAAAGAAAGGCAGGAGGTCAAGAGAAAGGTATAAGAGGTGAAAAAGAGGGCAAATGAGAGTTGGGGTGAGAGAGTATCATTAAATTTTAGGGAGAATGAAAAGATGCTCTGGAAGGAGGTAAATAAAGTGCGCAAGACAAGGGAGCAAGTGGGAACTTCAGTGAAGGGGGCTAATGGGGAGGTGATAACAAGTAGTGGTGATGCGAGGAGATGGAGTGAGTATTTTGAAGGTTTGTTGAATGTGTTTGATGATAGAGTGGCAGATATAGGGTGTTTTGGTCGAGGTGGTGTGCAAAGTGAGAGGGTTAGGGAAAATGATTTGGTAAACAGAGAAGAGGTAGTAACAGTTTTGCGGAAGATGAAGGCCGGCAAGGCAGCAGGTTTGGATGGTATTGCAGTGGAATTTATTAAAAAAAGGGGGTGACTGTATTGTTGACTGGTTGGTAAGGTTATTTGATGTATGTATGATTCATGGTGAGGTGCCTGAGGATTGGTGGAATGCTTGCATAGTGCCATTGTACAAAGGCAAAGGGGATAAGAGTGAGTGCTCAAATTACAGAGGTGTATAAGTTTGTTGAGTATTCCTGGTAAATCATATGGGAGGGTATTGATTGAGAGGGTGAAGGCATGTACAGAGCATCAGATTGGGGAAGAGCAGTGTGGTTTCAGAAGTGGTAGAGGATGTGTGGATCAGGTGTTTGCTTTGAAGAATGTATGTGAGAAATACTTAGAAAAGCAAATGGATTTGTATGCAGCGTTTATGGATCTGGAAAAGACATATGATAGAGTTGATAGACATGCTCTGTGGAAGGTACTAAGAATATATGGTGTGGGAGGAAAGTTGTTAGAAGCAGTGAAAAGTTTTTACCGAGGATGTAAGGCATGTGTACGTGTAGGAAGAGAGGAAAGCGATTGGTTCTCAGTGAATGTAGGTTTGCGGCAGGGGTGTGTGATGTATCCATGGTTGTTTAATTTGTTTATGGATGGGGTTGTTAGGGAGGTGAAAGCAAGAGTTTTGGAAAGAGGGGCAAGTATGCAGTTTGTTGGGGATGAGAGAGCTTGGGAAATGAGTCAGTTGTTGTTCGCTGATGATACATCACTGGTGGCTGATTCATGTGAGAAACTGCAGAAGCTGGTGACTGAGTTTGGTAAAGTGTGTGAAAGAAGAAAGTTAAGAGGAAATGTGAAAAGAGCATGGTTATTAGGTACAGTAGGGTTGAGGGTCAAGTCAATTGGGAGGTAAGTTTGAATGGAGAAAAAATGGAGGAAGTAAAGTGTTTTAGATATCTGGGAGTGGATCTGGCAGCGGATGGAACCATGGAAGCGGAAGTGAATCATACTGTGGGGGAGGGGGCGAAAATCCTGGGAGCCTTGAAGAATGTTTAGAAGTCGAGAACATTATCTCGGAAAGCAAAAATGGGTATGTTTGAAGGAATAGTGGTTCCAACAATGTTGTATGGTTGCGAGGCGTGGGCTATGAATAGAGTTGTGCGTAGGAGGGTGGATGTGCTGGAAATGAGATGTTTGAGGACAATATGTGGTGTGAGGTGGTTTGATCGAATAAGTAATGTAAGGGTAAGAGAGATGTGTGGAAATAAAAAGAGCGTGGTTGAGAGAGCAGAAGAGGGTGTTTTGAAATGGTTTGGGCACATGGAGAGAATGAGTGAGGAAAGATTGACCAAGAGGATATATGTGTCGGAGGTGGAGGGAACGAGAAGTGGGAGACCAAATTGGAGGTGGAAAGATGGAGTGAAAAAGATTTTGAGTGATCGGGGCCTGAACATGCAAGAGGGTGAAAGGCGGGCAAGGAATAGAGTGAATTGGATCGATGTGGTATACCGGGGTCGACGTGCTGTCAATGGATTGAATAAGGGCATGTGAAACGTCTGGGGTGGGCCGTGGAAGGTTCTGTGAGGGCCTGGATGTGGAGAGGGAGCTGTGGTTTCGGGCATTATTACATGACAGCTGGAGACTGAGTGTGAACGAATGGGGCCTTTGTTGTCTTTTCCTAGCGATACCTCGCACACATGAGGGGGGAGGGGGATGTTATTCCGTGTGTGGCGGGATGGCGATGGGAATGAGTAGGGGCAGACAGTGTGAATTATGTACATGTGTATGTGTGTGTGTGTGTCTGTGTGTGTATATATATGTGTACATCGAGATGTATAGGTATGTATATTTGCGAGTGTGGACGTCTATGTATATACATGTGTATGGGGGTGGGTTGGGCCATTTCTTTCGTCTGTTTCCTTGCGCTACCTCGCAAACGCGGGAGACAGCGACAAAGCAAAATAAAAAAAAAAAAAAAAAAATATATATATATATATATATATATATATATATATATATATATATATATATATAAATCAGCTTGGGCTAAAAATCCATTTACTTAACAGTCCCAAAGTTAAGGATGAACCAGTGGGTTTACTGTGATAAGCCAGCCCTTTCTGAGACCTGAGATGGGACTCCTGTAATTACAGGTATAACCACTAACCACTACATCAGAGGTAAAAAGAAAAAAAAAGTTGCACTTTGAGTCACCCAATATCAAAGCTGTATATCCATAGCTTAAGCATGAATTATGAACATCGTCCTAGTGTGCGGGAGAATAGTATGCTTACAGAGTGTGGTGTACCCAAGACGAGGCCAGCGAATGCTGAGAATATAAAAGTGCTGACAAGAATGACTCAAAGCCAAAACTGTGCGCCTAAAATGAAATATACAAGATAGGCACTTCTGTGATAATGACATAGTGACCTTGAAGACCGGTAGGAAAAAACAGACATTTATGAAATCCACTCATCAAAGAAGCAGTTATGTAAACTTAGGTAAACAAGACCATAGTATAAAAACTGACTCCATTCCTGTGGAGGAGGTAAGTATGTAGGAGCGGCAGTGACGAGTGGCAGGGTGAGGAGGATGAGTGAGCAATGCACTAGACTAAAAAAAAAGAAAAATGAGGAAGTGAGAGCAGCAGTGTGGGGCAGGCGAGAGGCTGCCGAGTGACCCACATCCACCGGCCAAACCCCCTGACACTAACCAGCCTGCCTCCCATTCCACTGAGCACCAATGGATCACCGTCATCCGCAACACAGTGTTCCTGTAGCTTGTCTGTGACACGAAAGCACGGCCACACCAACAACGGTCTATGAGGCCTCGCTGGACACATGTTCTCACACCGATTATTTAGGTCAGGCTCTCCGTCCGTACACATCTAGAATATTACTGTGTAGTTAGTACAGTAAATCATCATATATTTGTGTCACATTCGAAAGAAAACAAAATGACGCTTAGGACAGACAAAAACAAGGCTAATATCTCGATGACCCAGAGAACTTCAGGTGAAAGTCGGTCATGGTGGTGGTGGTGGGGGCGATGGTGTGGCTGGCTGCCGCGTCCAACACCATACCTAGCGGGAGATACCTAGCGGTCCACATGCACAGCTTTGCGGACATAACCTGCCTCACACACACTGGCTATCCACAGTATGTTCCTTCTAAACTTAATGCACTGATAATTCTGCTACACTGGCCTGAGTCATCTGGGCTGTAATCAGTTACCTACACGCACTTGTGATAATGAACCAATACTAACTCTTAAAACATGATACAGCATCGCTTTACACGGAGAATTAAGTACACCTACCTGAGGAACGTCAAACAGGCATCGATATGTAAGTCAGGTTCATCTAATTCACGACAGTATCCCAGCAGTTACACAGAATATTTTCATATGTACGGTACTGTCGGACGTTGTTACTAGGACACCAGAAGAATCTTTGTAGTTTCCAAAGATTACTTTATAAGGACTAGAAATAAACGGAACACCTACACACATAAACTAACTCATTTAGTTCTTCCCTTGTGACTTTACTCACACTCGTGTAACGGTTAAATGAGAAGGCAGATGAAATAAGTAACGTCATGTGAAGTTACACGAGTGACTAAAGTATCAAAATTACATCTTCATTAGACAAAAAGTTTTTGCACCGCCTAATGTCCTGCAAACAACAGAAATATAAGGAAAAATGCAAATAATCTTAGTAATTTGCAAAAGTTGTATGCTATACTGGCTTCCGCCTAGTGCATTGGTTGAGCTATCGTGGTAAGTCTGGAAATAGGCAGACGCAAGGATAATAGCGCGATATGAAAATTCCACAAAATCTAACGATTACAAAATAAAAAAAATAATGATAATTCGAGTCTATAAAAATGACCGTTCCAGATTTCCTTCTTGCCCTGACGATATTTTTTTTTTCTTTTGCATTTCAAAGAAGCTTCAAATTTTGAGTACAAAGCTTAGGAGTTGCCCCAAACGGGTCGCCAAGAGACGGTGCCTTTTACCGTGCCAACTTGTATCCGTCACACAAACCCATCTCCCAGACGTAACTACTGCGACAAACGAAGGTTCCGCATATCGAAGGACTGCTAAACTACTTCTGTGTCTGAAACGAGAATACCGAAGTTGATTCATCATATGTCCAAGGTAAAGAGGCTTCAAGACCAATTGATCATCACACTTGCATTTACTGTGGCTACGGTGGGCGGACAAGAACGACTGGTGTGCCAGGAGGCTGGAGAGGACAGTACTTGATTTTAGGCTGGAGGGTACGACAGAAGTGTTCAGACTAGCGTAAACAACAGGTGTCTCAACGACGAGGGTGACAGGTGTGTTTACGTCTGCGAAGACGAAAGGTGTTCAGGCCGGAAATGAGTTGTGTATTTCGGCTGACGGACACGAGCGTGTTTGGACACAGGACACAACAGATGTTTTCTGGCCGGCGTCTGGTATTTGGATGGGTAAGCACGATAGATGTGTTTGAACATTTGGACACGACAGTTGTTATGGTAGCAGAGAAGAGTGTGTTTATTCTGGCTGAAACAAACAGATGGCAGGTTGATGAGGACAAGTGTGTTTGTATCGCGAGCCCAACATATTCAGCGAGGTAAGTGCATGTTGATGAGTGATTTCAATATAATTTAAAAGAAAATAGATAAGTCCTCAAAGGTCATCGGGTGTGTGTGTGTGTGTGTGGAGAGAGAGAGGGGGGGGGGGGGACCTACAAACACGAGATCGACCCACTGTCAACTTGGTGAACAGCGAGCTTTGGTGAGCATTAGGAGTATGGTGATACTCGCTATGAACGAAAGAAAAATCACTTCCATACAGGAAAATTTGCATACAAAAAATAAAAGTTGGTTTACCAAGTTTCTTTGCGCAGGCCAAACCCGCTGGTGATGGAGGTGGTAATGCCCTGAAGGAGGACGGGGGAGGGAGCCACCCACCGTCCAGGCCGGGTGGAGTGTGGTTGTGGCGGCGCCGGGAGACGTGGGGGTCAGTGTCGCGTTGAAGCGCAAGGAGGTTTGATACTAGGCAGCTCCGGCGTAAACAAACTCTATCTGGTGATCATAACCTACATTCCTCTCGCTTGCTAGACTTGCAGTGTTGGCTAGTCATCCTCGTCCCTCTCACAGACATACACTGCAGACCCGAACGGGTATATGTTGTGGTCCTGAGTTTGAGAAAATATCTAAACGTAAAACTTAAAGAAACAAAATTTTCTTGAACTGATAGAAAATATGTATCGTGCAAATGTAAACGGTGGTCAAGTGTCTCTAGAACGAAGAGAACACAAGTGTTACAAGTGCAGAAACTGAATAACCGGAATGTGTTTTGTGTTAAGTGTGATGGAAACATATCTTGTCGCGAAAATATACATTTCATACTAAAATATTATCAGGTAGCCTATTGTACCAAAGAAATTGACGGGCGCAAGGATGTAACACAAATTATTGTTTGAAATTTGGATTTAGTGAAAACATTAAAAATTGTTTACCCGCCATGAAAACTGCTGCGTCGTTTTATCATGTTGAGTAGATCCGGTCATATCAACTCAGGAATATACGTGCACAGTTGTCGAAGGCTCTCGCTGAGGAGCCTGAACCAGTCTGGTTACGAGTACACCTAGTAAAGGTGTAGTGATAGGGGCTGAATATAAGGTGTGGGCGTCGCATTTAAACACAGCACACGTTACAGATGTGGCGTAAGATGCTCAGCTTCTGTGGGCGTGGCCTCAAATGCTTGACACCAATGCAGGTGTGACATGGTAGCTTCACTTGGTGTAAGGCTAGAATGAGGTCCTCAACCTCTTTTGAGAACGTGGGGCTGGTTTCGACACTTACTAAGGATGCAGTTTAAGTTGTGCTACACTTTGTGTGAGACTGAGTACAAAAACTGATGTAGCGTGGCCTGAGGTGCTCAATATCCGGTGTGGGTGAGGGTGCGCATCACCTGGTGTGGGCGTGGCCCTGAAGTTCGCAAAACCTAGAGTGGGCGTGACCTGAGCTGCTCCGTTTTGACATTAGAGATTCAAAAATTCTTTCACGAGAGGAAAGGGAACAAACACTTAAAATTATATCCACGGAGCGATGTAAAACGCACCCGGCTAGGGGCTCTAGGAAGGTTCTTCAAGATAATTTTGTCTTTTGTGCAACAAAACTGTTCATCCTGCTGGTAAATTTAAGGTAAAGGATGACAAAACGATATTCCTAGAATCGCATCGTTAACGGCGACTACGACGGATTATAAATTCAACCCCTCTGTATCATAACTTTCGAAAAGATACAGATGATAGAGTTAAGTGAGCATTTTTTTTAAGGCTCAATCATCTGACCCTGACTCTCCCTCACAAAGGTGGCAATCGGAGAACAAGTATGAATGAAAGAATCACAGCTCAAAATCAAACGACCGTGACCACGAGAGCGACATTCTTTCTTCCGTTTTCTATTCAATAAAATAATATACATTATAGGATAAATAGCAATTTGTATTAAAAGAATCATTATTGTCATATTGATTTCAAATCTTTGTCAAAAATTTTCGCGAAAATTTCCCCCAAGTTAGTCTGGTCTACATGTCTGGTCTACATTACCGTGCGCAAGTGTGTTGTCCCTGCAAGCGTGGTAATGTTTTAGTTTGGTACTTCAGCACCTAATATCAAAATGATTACAAAGTTTTACTCACTTACTGTCTGGTTCTAGTACCATACAAAATCAAATTAAGCAGCAATCTCATACCGATTTTGTGCATGGTGTCATGAGGTGTCCCATCTGCATAATTTAGAAAGCGACCCGAGAATTTTGTAGTCAGTTTATGATACAACGACCGGCGAGTGGACGGTGCTCGGACTAACGGTAGATGGCAACACCGTAATGCCAAGCCTCGCTCTCACTTAGAACGCTCAACGTAACGTAGCTCATTAATCTATCCCACGGTTATATATATAACTTGATGTGCCCGTTTCTTGTCATTTCAACAAGATTACTAAGATCAAAGCACTACTTTTGAATCTGAGTATAGACTAAATTTGGACTAGAAGTTTGAATACAGAAATTTGGAGTGTCACCATGTTATCACTTCTTGGGCTAAGATTGACCGCCTTTGGGAAGAAAACTTATTGTCACTCCCACCCATCCTGAGGGCATGGTGCACAAAATGTAAGGGATCTAAACAACAGTGGATGAATTATCTTTAGGTCAAACCGTTTACAACAGGTGGTTTGGGTACTTCACAACTATTTGAGGTAAAACATAACTGGATAAAATGCTTATACATATCTTAAATAGTGGTGTATGATGGGAATCCCGAATTCTCTTAATTTCCTTTTCAGCAAAGTTTTCCAATGTGTGAGAGTAATTCAGTTAGAAAATAAAAAAAAAAAACATTGAAGGGCAGCGGGCGATTGGGGCAAGCTATATGAAGCATCTAAACGCAGAGTGCATCATGTAATTCGAGGAAATGTACAACAGGAAATAGGTTGAGAGAGGAGGTCACAGAAACACACACAAACAGCCACCTTTTGCAGTAATTCATATCAAAATAGATCAACTCCCTTTGCATCACAAGGTTGAGCCATACATAATATGATGAACCTAAAGAGCAACTTGCCATTAACCGACAGCCCATTCACATGCTAAATGATTCTTTTGTATTGGCAATATATGCCATAAGGATAATTTACAAGCTAAATATTATGGTTACTTGCAATATGTCATACAGAATCCAGTTCTGGTCGGTAACGCAATGAAGTATGGCAGTGCACCAGCGAACTCCAACTTATGGACTGCCTGAAATACCGTTTGCTGCACAAATTTCTAAACATTGCTAGTTATGCAAAGACATCTCATGTATCAGGAACATTTATACTGACATTTAGTCCCTCTGCACCGGCCCATCTGCTGGCGAGGGAGTTCCCGTTCCCTGCCATCAACTTTCTCTTGCTGTTACCCCCCCTTTGGCGTTAAGTACGTTCTGTGAAACCGGTTTAAACAGGTGGATTTTGGGGTCACTGCATCCTTCATAACCACTCCCTTAGACTTCTACCGAGACAACACTTTGTTGCCTTATAATGGTGGTGCGTGAAATCTCCATGGTTGTTTAATTTGTTTATGAATGGGGTGGATAGGGAGGTAAATGCAAGAGTTTTGGAGAGAGGAGCAAGTATGTAGTCTCTTCTGAATGAGAGGGCTTCGGAAGTGGGTCAGTTGTTCACTGATGATACAGCCCTGGTGGCTGATTCGGGTGAGAAACTGCAGAACTGCTAACGAAGGTTGGTAAAGTGTGTGAAAGAAGAGAGTTGAGAGTAAATGTGAATAACAGCAAGGTTATTCGGTTCAGTAGGGTTGAGGGACAAGTTAATTGGGAGGTAAGTTTGAATGGAGAAAAACTGGAGGAAATTAAGTGCTTTAGATATCTGGGAGAGGACTTAGCACCGGATGGAACCATGGAAGCAGAAGTGTCACAGGGTGGGGAAGGGGGAAAAGGTTCTGGGAGCGTTGAAGAATGTGTGGAAGACCATAACGTTACCTCGGAGAGTAAAAATGGGTATGTTTGAAGGAATAGTGGTTCCAACAATGTTATATGGTTGTGAGGTATGGGATATAGATAGGGTTGTCCAGAGGAGGGTGAAAGTGAAATGTTTGAGGACAATATGTGGTGTGAGGTGGTTTGATCGAGTAAGTAATGAAAGGGTAAGAGAGATGTGTGGTAATAAAAAGAGTGTGGTTGAGAGAGCAGAAGAGGGTGTGTTGCAGTGGTTTGGACACATGGAGAGAATGAGTGAGGAAAGATTGACAAAAAGGATATATGTTTCAGAGGAAGAGGGAACAAGGGGAAGTGGGAGACCAAATTGGAGGTGAAAGGATGAAATGAAAAAGATTTTGAGCAATCAGGGCCTAAACATGAGGGTGAGAGGCGTGCAAGAAATAGAGTGAATTGGGACGATATGGTATACCGGGGTGGACGTGCTGTCAGTGGATTGAACCAAGGAATGTGAAGCGTCTGGGGTAACCATGGAAAGTTTTGTGGGGCCTGGATGTGGAAAGGGAGCTGTGGTTTCGGTGCATTACACATGACAGCTAGAGAGTGTGAATGAATGTGGCCCTTTTTGTCTTTTTCTAGTACTACCTTGCGGTGAGTGTGTGTGTGTGTGTGTGTGTGCTATTTCATGTGTGGCGGGGTTGCGATAGAAATGGATGAATGCAGCAAGTATGAGTATCTACATGTGTATGTATGTATATGTTTGTGTATGTAAATGTATGTATACGTTGAAGTGTATAGGTGCGTGTGTGGGCGTTTATGTATATACATATATATACACATCCACCCTTCTCTGCACAACCCTATCTATAGCCCACGCCTCGCAACCATATAACATAGTTGAACCACTATTCCTTCAAACATACCCATTTTTGCTTTCCGTGATAATGTTGTCGCCTTCTATATCTTGTGGAGGCGAAGGTGAAGATTTCTAGAGGTTTTCAGAAAAGAAGAGAGAATGTTGGGGTGAAAAGAGTGGTGAGAGTAAATGAGCTTGGGAAGGAGACTTGTGTGAGGAAATACCAGGAGAGACCGAGTGCGGAATGGAAAAAGGTGAGAACAAAGGAGGTAAGGGGAGTGGGGGAGGAATGGGATGTATTTAGGGAAGCAGTGATGGCTTGCACAAAAGATGCTTGTGGCATGAGAAGCGTGGGAGGTGGGCAGATTAGAAAGGGTAGGGAGTGGTGGGATGAAGAAGTAAGATTATTAGTGAAAGAGAAGAGAGAGGCATTTGGACGATTTTTGCAGGGAAATAATGCAAATGAGAGGGAGATATATTAAAGAAAGAGGCCGGAGGTCAAGAGAAAGGTGCAAGAGGTGAAAAAGGGGGCAAATGAGAGTTGGGGTGAGAGAGTATCATTAAATTTTAGGGAGAATAAAAAGATGCTTTGGAAGGAGGTAAATAAAGTGCGTAAGACAATGGGAACTTCATTGAAGGGGGGTAATGGGGAGGTGATAACAAGTAGTGGTGATGTGAGGAGATGGAGTGAGTATTTTGAAGGTTTGTTGAATGTGTTTGATGATAGAGTGGCAATATAGGGAGTTTTGGTTGAGGTGGTGTGCAAAGTGAGAGGGTTAGGGAGAATGATTTGGTAAACAGAGAAGAGGTAGTAAAAGCTTTGCGGAAGATGAGAGCCGGCAAGGCAGCAGGTTTGGATGGTATTGCAGTGGAATTTATTAAAAAAGGGGGCGACTGTATTGTTGACTGGTTGGTGAGGTGCCTGAGGATTGGCGGAATGCTTGCATAGTACCATTGTACAAAGGCAAAGGGGATAAAAGTGAGTGCTCAAATTACATAGGTATAAGTTTGTTGAGTATTCCCAGGAAATTATATGGGGGGGTATTGATAGAGAGGGTGAAAGCATGTACAGAGCATCAGATTGGGGAAGAGCAGTGTGGTTTCAGAAGTGGTAAAGGATGCGTGGATCAGGTGTTTGCTTTGAAGATTGTATGTGAGAAATACTTAGAAAAGCAAACGGATTTATGTGCACCATTTATGGTGAGGAAATTGATTGGTTCTCAGTGAATGTAGGTTTGCGGCAGGGGTGTGTGATGTCTCCATGGTTGTTTAATTTGTTTAAGGATGGGGTTGTTAGGGAGGTAAATGCAAGAGTTTTGGAAAGAGGGGCAACTATGCAGTCTGTTGTGGATGAGATAGCTTGGGAAGTGAGTCAGTTGTTGTTTGCTGATGATACAGCGCTGGTGGCTGATTCATGTGAGAAACTGCTGAAGCTGGTGCCTGTGTTTGGTAAAGTGTGTGAAAGAAGAAAGCTGAGAGTAAATGTGAATAAGAGCAAGGTTATTTATTGGGTACAGTAGGGTTGAGGGACAAGTCAACTGGGAGGTAAGTCTGAATGGAGAAAAACTGGAGGAAGTGAAGTGTTTTAGATATCTGGGAGTGGATCTGGCAGCGGATGGAACCATGGAAGCGGAAGTGAAGCATAGGGTGGGGGTGGGGGCGAAAGTTCTGGGAGTGTTAAAGAATGTGTGGAAGTCGAGAACATTATCTCGGAAAGCAAAAATGGCTATGTTTGAAGGAATAGTGGTTCCAACAATGTTATATGATTGCGAGGCGTGGGCTATGGATAGAATTGTGCGGAAATGAGATGTTTGAGGACAATATGTGGTGTGAGGTGGTTTGATCGAATAAGTAATAATAGGGTAAGAGAGATGTGAGGTAATAAAAAGAGTGTGGTTGATAGAGCAGAAGAGGGTGTTTTGAAATGGTTTGGTCACATGGAGAGAATGAGTGAGGAAAGATTGACCAAGAGGATATATGTGTCAGAGGTGGAGGGAGTGAAGAGAAGTGGGAGACCAAATTGGAGGTGGAAAGATGGAGTGAAAAAGATTTTAAGTGATCGGGGCCTGAACATGCCGGAGGGTGAAAAGCGTGCAAGGAATAGAGTGAATTGGAATGATGTGGCATACCGGGGTCAACGTGCTGTCAGTGGATTGAACCAGGGCATGTGAAGCATCTGGGGTAAACCATGGAAGTTCTTTGGGGCCTGGATGTGGAAAGGGAGCTGTGGTTTCAGTGCATTATTACATGGCAGCTAGAGAGTGAGTGTGAATGAATGTGGCCTTTTTTGACTTTTCCTAGCGCTAGCTCGCGCACATGAGGGGGGAGGGGATTGTAATTTGATGTGTGGAGGGGTGGCGATGGGAATGAATAAAGGCAGACAGTATGAATTATGTACATGCGTATATATGTATGTCTGTGTGTGGATATATATGTATACGTTGAGATGTATAGGTATGTATATTTGCGTGTGTGGACGTGTATGTATATACATGTGTATGTGGGTGGGTTGGGCCATTCTTTCGTCTGTTACCTTGCGCTACCTCGCTAATGCGGGAGACAGCGACAAAGCAAAATATATAATATCTCATTTATTTTGCTTTGTCGCTGTCTCCCGCGTCAGCGAGGTAGCGCAAGGAAACAGACAAAAGAATGGCCCAACCCACCCACATACACAAGTATACACATACATGTCCACACACGCAAATATACATACCTATACATCTCAACGTATATATATATATATATATATATATATATATATATATATATATATATATATATATATATATATATATACATAAATACACATGTACATAATTCATACTGTCTGCCTTTGTTCATTCCCATCGCCACTCCGCCACACATGAAATAACAACCCCCTCCCTCTGCATGTGCGCAAGGTAGCGCTAGGAAACGACATAAAGGAACATTCGTTCACACTCGGTCTCTAGCTGTCATGTATAATGCCCTAAAAACCACAGCTACCTTTCCACATCCAGGCCCCACAAAACTTTCCATGTTTACCCCAGATGCTTCACATGCTCTGGTTCAATCCATTGACAGCACGTCGACCCCGATATACCACATCATTCCAATTCACTCTATTCCTTGCACGCCTTTCACCCTCCTGTATGTTCAGGCCCTGATCACTCAAAATCTTTTCCACTCCATCTTTCCACCTCCAATTTGGTCTCCCACTTCTCGTTCCCTCCACCTCTGACACATATATCCTCTTGCTCAATCTTTCCTCACTCATTCTCTCCATGTGACCAAACCATTTCAAAACACCCTCTTCTGCTCTCTCAACCATACTCTTTTTATTAACACACATCTCTCTTACCCTATTATTACACCTCCGCACAACTCTATCTATAGCCCACGCCTCGCAACCATATAACATTATTGGAACCACTATTCCTTCAAACATACCCATTTTTGCTTTCCGAGATAATGTTCTCAACTTCCACACATTCTTCAACGCTCCCAGAACTTTCGCCCCCTCCCCCACCCTATGATTCACCTCTGCTTCCATGGTTCCATCCGCTGCCAAATCCACTCCCAGATATCTAAAACACTTTACTTCCTCCAGTTTTTCTCCATTCAGACTTACCTCCCAGTTGACTTGACCCTCAACCCTACCGTACCTAATAACCTTGCTCTTATTCACATTTACTCTCAGCTTTCTTCTTTCACACACTTTACAAAACTCAGTCACCAGCTTCTGCAGTTTCTCACACATATCATCCACCAGCACTGTATCATCAGCGAACAACAACTGACTCACTTACCAAGCTCTCCCATCCACAACAGACTGCATACTTGCCCCTCTTTCCAAATCTCTTGCATTCACCTCCCTAACAACCCCATCCATAAACAAATTAAACAACCATGGAGACATCACACATCCCTGCCGCAAACCAACATTCACTGAGAACCAGTCACTTTCCTCTCTTCCTACACGTACACATGCCTTACATCCTCGATAAAAACTTTCCACTGCTTCTAACAACTTGCCCCCCCCCACACCATATATTCTTAATGTATGTTCACCTTGTTCCATTCCCAACAACATCTCACCCCTCCATCAGCGAGATAGTGCCAGGAAAGACAAAAAATTTTTAAGTCCACATTAGCTCAACACAGTCTCTGGCTGTCAAGTGTAATGCAGAAAACTACAGCACCCTATCCATATCCAGGACCCTCAAACCTTTCCATGGTTTACCCCAAACGTTTCATTTGCCTTGGTTCAATCCATTGACAGCATGTCATCTCCAGCATACCATATCGTTGCGGTTCACTCTATTCCTTGACGCCTTTCACCCTCCTGTATGTTCAGGCCTCGAGCGCTCAAAATCCTTTACACTCCATCCTTCCACCTCTAATTTGGTTTCCCACTTCTTGTTCTCTCCACCTCTGACACATATATTCTCTTTGTCAATCTTTCTTCACTGATTCTCTCCATATGTCCACCCTGACATATACAATGATAATATAAACATGAATACCAACAGTAAAAAAAAGGCAAACAGTCCAGAAATCAACTCCAAGGAAAATAAGTTTAATATGCTCAAATGCCCAGATCATCATTATGAAATGCAAAGAACTTATCCTAAGCAGTTACTAAAAACTGAAAATTATTGTAATCTCAGAAACATGGATAAACTCTGAGAATAAACACTTGATCGCTGTGCTAGCAATATCTGGATACAAACTATTTATGAAAAATTGCCTATACAGGGTATGTGGTGGAGTTTTGACATACGTTGACAATTCAAATGCTATTAAGATAAGTAGACACACACACTTGTGACTTTCTTTATATTGACATTACCGACAAGTTCAAAATTACACTACACCTTGGTGTTATTTAAAGACCTTAGCAATGAGAAGATAACGATAAGATGTTATACAATTAAATCAGAATTATAGTAAACGGTAGAGAGGTTATAATAGTAAAGAGACTTCAACAGTCCAAACATGTACAGGAACACATTGACAGGCGACCGAGAGGGAATGAGACTAACTAATTGAAGACGCATTTCTAGACCATTTAATTGAAAAACCAACTAGAGGTAAAACCATTATTGATCTTGTTCTCATCCGTGACACAAACTTAACTCTTGTGAAGTAGGTGAGAATTTTTCAAACAGCAAACACAGTTTGACTAGATTTAGAGATAAATTTAGATTATGAAATAAATGACAGTAAATTCTTGATCCCAGATTACTGGCGAACAAATTTTGAAAACATCAGACAAAGAATTTGCAGTATCAACTGGACAAAACTTCTTGACATTCACTCAGTAGAGGAAGTGTGGAATCATTCTAAAATCCACTATTTGAGATGAAAATAAACATAATCCATGAGTTAAAAAGAGAACTTGCAATATTTCAAAACCATCACAAATGAAGGACTAGTTTGCCAAAAAGAAAACATAGAAGTTCGAATCAACAGGAAGTGAAGAAAATCGCCAGGAATTAATCAAAATCCAAAGAAAGTGTAAGAAGGTCATAGGACAGAGTAAATGTGAGGAAGAATATAGAATTTCCTTGAAAGTCAAGAATAATCACAAGGAATTCTTCAAATATATATGACAAAAGAGTAAAAGAAGGAATTGGACCGTTATGAAACTTTCACAACACACCAACTACTGACGACTGGGATATGGTTACCATACTAAATTATTCCTTTATCACCATGTTCACAAACTGAAGGAACATTTTGAATGCCATAACCAGTGAAAATGTTTCAAGGATCTGATGAAGAGGAGTTGAAGGTTAGAGAAACAGAGAGATCTAAAATACCAAAATTTCTGGACCAATTAAATCCTGACAAATCCAACGGCCCAGATAACTTAGCTCTTAGATTTTTAAAAGAGGTCAGGAGACAGCTGATATACTCCATACCAAAAACATTCAACAAATCTCTATCAGATGGTCGGGTACCAACTGACAGGAAACTGCAAATGTTACTCCTATATATAAAAAATGAAACAAAAAAATGCACCTGAAACTATCATCCAATTAACCTTTCATCAGTGTTAGGTAAAATAAAGGAAAAAGAGTACGAGATAACTCATATTTCTAGAACACAAAATCATATTGGACAACCAACATGGTCTATGCAATAGAAGATCCTGGCTGACAAATCTACTGGAATTTTTTAATGTTATTTATCAGAATTGGGGTGAAAAAGTAGTCTGATGTAGTATATTTAGATTTCCAAAGGGCTTTTGATAAAGTACCTCATAAGAGACTTTTACATAAACTCAAAGCACATGGAATTGGTGAAGAACTGTGTACATGGATCACAGACTGGCTTACTGGAAGAAAGCAGAGTGTAGTATTAAACGGCGAAGACTCAGACTGGCTAGACGTAACGAGTGGTGTGCCACATGCGTCATTCCTAGGGCTCATTCTTTTCATAATATACATTAATGACCTAGAGCAAGGGTTAGTTCTACGCCTGATTCTTTTCATAATATACATTAATGGCCTAGAACTCGGTCTCATATCTAAGATCTCCAAATTTGCTGGCAATACTAGAATAGGAGGTAGAGCTGTAAACAGGCTGGAATGCAAAATGATACAGAGATCTTAACTTACTAGCAGAGTGGTCAGATGGATGGCAAATGAAGTTTAATGTATGCAAGTGTAAAGTTACACACTTTGGAGACAAGAATATACGTTACAACTACAAACTATTCAGAAACTTTCTAACTCGAGTAAATAAAGAAAAGAGCCTTGGAGTTGTCATTAGCAACAATCTGAAATACACTTACAGTGTCAAGCAGCAAGCAAAAAAGGCAACCAAATATTAGGTTTCATAGCCAGGAACATAGATTAAAAGACACCGGAAAAAATTCTCACACTTTATAATTCTCTAGTAAGACCACACCTTGAATATGCAGTTCAGTTCCCAAACTATAAAAAAAACAAGGAAAAATTAGAGCAAGAACAAAGACGTGCAACAAAACTGATTCCATCCCTTAGAATTTGGTATATAAAGATTTGAAGAGAGACAAAACGATTGGATCTCTTCTCCCTTGAGAAACATAGACTTCATGGCAACTTAATTCAGGTGTTCAAAATTCTAAACAAGTTCGATAAATCGATCACAAACATCTTTTTGAAATACAAGAAAATAACACTAAAAGCTAAAAGATGAGGTACCGATGTGGGAAAAAGCTCATTTTCCTGTAGGTGTGTTGAGCACTGGAATAAGTTACCATGAAACATAGTGAATGCTCAGACTATAAATACCTTTAAAAGTCATTCAGACAAATATTTTATAAAATCAGGTATACTCTGAGTAAAACACCGGAAATAAACTATAAACGACAGTGGTAATGGAGACAATAGAAGGCTAATGTGCAGCAACAGGAACTTGGTGATAGCTTAAAATAAACTGCTGAGTGGAATTACATTATCATGCCATTAAACTTTTTTACCTAACAACCCAGTCATGGGCTAATCCTGTTGTTTGTCTTTCTCATGTAAAACACATTTTATTTCTACACCTCTCCCTTACCCTTTCATTACTTAGTTCCACATCTCTCTCTACCCTTTCATTACTTAATCAATCAAACCACCTCACAACATATATTGTCCTCAAACGTTTCATTTCCAACACATCCACCCTCCTCCACACAACCCTATCCATATTCACTGAATATGACTGCTAACTCATCATTTATCAATTTCTTGCAGCTATTCTTGCCTTGTCTAATGATTCTCTTATAATGATCACGTAGACCACCAATATATTGCCCAAAGTTCATAGCAGGGGTAGAACCAAACTCAATCAGAAAACCAGTAGAATAATTCTTCTCAAGTATACAGTAACAACACAACACAACTACTTTTGACTGAAGCTTTTCAAAATGCACTATCCATGATTTCTCAAACATCCTCAAAGACACAAGGAAGAACTACTTTTATTGTAATCATTTCATATCAGACAGGTAACTTTTTAATCCTTCTCGATTATTGTAATTAGTATTCACCAGTAGGACATCAAAATATTTCTAAATGATAAGAGACTTTTACATAAACTCAAAGCACATGGACATCTTTCTGTGGTTGAGTCAGATTTAGTTCTTTCATATACATGTTTAGAAATATCCATGTTACTAATACTGTAATGGTAACGACAGAGATGATGACAATTGATGGTTTATAACGTTAAATATTTTATATTATTCATTATACTTAATCACAGTCTCCCACGTTTGAGAGATAGCGCAAGGAAACAGACGAAAGAATGGCCCAACCCACCCACCTACACATGTATATGCTGAAACACCCACACACGCACGTATACATACCTATACATTTAAACGTATACATACATACTTATACATACACAGATATATGCATATATATACACACGTACATATTCATACTTGCTGCCTTCATCCATTCCGTCGTCACTCTGCCACACACAAAATAGCACCCCCACCCATCGAGAGGTAGTGCAAAGAAAAGACAACAAAGGCCACATTCGTTCACACTCACTCTCTACCTCTCATGTGTAATGCACCGAAACACAGCTCCCTTTCCACATCCAGGCCCAACAAAACTTTCCATGTTTTATCCCAGACGCTTCACATGCCCTGGTTCAATCCATTGACAGCACGTCGACCCCGGTATACCAAATCGTTCCAGTTCACTATTTCTTGCAAGCCTTTCACCCTCCAGTATGTTTAGGCCCCAATTGCTCAAAATCTTTTTCACTCCATTCTTCCACCTCCAATTTGGTCTCCCACTTATCCTCGTTCTCTCCACCTCTTACACATATATCCTCTTTGTCAATCTTTCCTCACTCATTCTCTCCATGTGACCAAAACATTTCAACACACCCTCTTCTCCTCTCTCAACCACACTCTTTTTATTACCAGATATCTCTCTTACCCTTTCATTACTTACTCAAACCACCTGACACCACATATTGTCCTCAAACATTTCCAACACATCCACCCTCCTCCACACAACCCTATCTATAGCCCATGCCTCACAACCATATAACATTGTTGGAACCACTATTCCTTCAAACATACCCATTTTTGCTCTCCGGGATAACGTTCTCGCCTTCCACAAATTCTTCAGTGCTTCCAGAACCTTTGCCCCTTTCCCAACCCTGTGACTCACTTCTGTTTCCATGGTTCCTTACGCAGCTGAATCCACTCCCAGATATCTAAAACACTTCACTTCCTCCAGTTTTTCTCGATTCAAACTTACCTCTCAATTAACTTGTCCCTCAACGCTACTGAACCTAATAACCTTGCTCTTATTCACATTTACTCTCAGCTTTCTTCTTTCACACACTTTACCAAACTCAGTCACCAATCTCTGCAGTTTCTCACCTAAATCAGCCACCAGCGATGTATCATCAGCGAACAACTGACGTTAAACATATTCAAGCAAAAAATGTTAAAGAGAAAATAAAGTAAATAACATGATGAGGGGGTTAAACAGTCAATCTAAATGCATAAACTTAGACGATTTACTGATAAATGATGTTCCCAGTGGTTGGAATGTTTAATTGCGAGTAGATGTTTACCTATTCTGTTATCTACCTTCCGCATGCATGAAGTTGACCTTGTGAGGTTGTCAATATACATCTTAAAGTAACAAAATATTACTTTTGTCAAGAATATATTCAAGATGGAGTGTGAATATCATCATATCCCTTACAGGACAGATATGAAAAAGAGACAGTCAAGATTACTGTGACATTTCCAGATCGCATAAAGGCATCAATGAATAAGTATGTGAAATCCAGCAAAAAATTTACATCTGCACTGCATGTCATCTACCTCATTACTGGCCAGTGGGCGTGTAAGTAGTCAGCATGGTGACGAGGGTGAGGGTGGTGTTGGTAGCAGCGCTGGTGCTGACGCTGGCCACTATGGTTGATGCCTTTGTCTGGGACCATCTATATGACCAGCTGAACCATGCCATCACCAACAGTATAATCAAGCCTCTGGGTGAACTCTTTGTTGGAGGCAGCACTGGAATAGTCTACAATGCACTTACCCACAACTTCCTTGGCATACAACCAGTTTTAAGGAGGGTCTGGTCAACAGTGCTGATTGAGGGAGGATCCTTGGTCATTTCAGGGATCATCAATGTTGTATGGTTTGTTATACAAGGCATTGCAACAATAATTTACAGGATAGTGGAGAGCACCATTGAGAAGTTGTGGGAGCTGAAGAGAGATATCATCCTTTACGGAATCAGATTAATAAAGTCATTTCTGTCTTCCCAGACTTTCAATGCCCTCGGCCTTACGAACCCTTTGTCCTTTGCAAAATCTCAAGATCTAAATGCTGTGACTATCGACGCCATTAACCTGGCTAAGACCATGGACAAGGATGAGGCCAGAGAAGCTCAGCCAGCTCAGCCTCCAGGTAAGTACGATTAAATTTTGTATCACAAGAAATAGTTGGCTCAATAGCTGTTCAGGCTGGACCTAATCCATGCTACAATCCAACTACCTAGCCACTCATATAGTCTTACTGGTGGAAAAGGTTTATCCAAGCTCTGGTTAGCCCTGAGACATCGCCCTCCACTACTTAAAGTAAATAATGCAGGGCCACATTTGTTACCCTCATGGATTTGAGGACTGTGGCCATTCTCATTTGCCTGCTCTGGTCTTGAAACTTGAGGAAGTCATCGTTAATACCACAATCAGCAGGCACTGAATAACACTGGAATACATACACTTTAAAACAGACACTCAGCATATTTTTCCTCTTCCTTGACTGATGGAGCATTGCCTTTTACAACTGGATGATCTTTTGGAGATTTGCCGCTGAGTTCAAGTAGGGAATAACTGTCCATGCAACACAATCAATTGCTACACAAATGTATTCATTCACAAGGTACTAAGGCCAGGAAGGAAAGCAACCAGAGATATCACAAATAAGGTAACACAAGAGGTGCTAATGTTTTCTCCTAACATTGATCATGATCATCAATACAACCCTATGGGTTGTTGTCAGCTATTAATAGCTACTGTATGGGAATGGTTAATTCAATTATTGATAAAATTTTAAGCAGGGAATAATCATCTGTGTTTCATGCAAGTCACAATTATAACACATTCATGTTTTCTTTCTTCAAGCTGCAATTTATACTGATGTTTTAATTCATCTCTGTAATATTAATCATACCATTCTCACTTATGAAACTGGACATTTTTTCATGTTAAATATAAACATGAGCATGATGACAGACACGCTCATGATACTCATCTTGATCCCCTCATTACATGTAACAACATCTGCATTACCCTGTGCTACTAGTAATACATCTATTATTGAATATGCAGTATGCATCAAATCTTAATGTTGTCAAGATTCTCTCTCTCTCCATCTCTCTGATTTTGGGACTAGGTTACAAGTGACACAATGCAATAAAAGCATTAACATAACATTCAACATCTACAACAGGCCACACATTGCCATGAAAAGCAAAATGGATGTCCGCAATATCTCTATCATCTATTTCTAAATATGTATCTATCACATCATCTAGGGAACATGTACCTTCATCCCAACAGTAACAGTGCTGAGGGGAGGCCGCAACATGCACCGGAAGTACTATGAACTGAAGGATGACCTCCAAAGTGCGACCCATCATGACCCCCTGCAGTGTTTGCCCCTTGTACTCTGTGCCATTCATGCTGAACATGATGACCTACTCTCCACAACAGAGGCAGCCTTCAGGAAGGCCTTCAGGTACATTGATCACAGTATGGAGCTATGATTATTTTCATGAATCTTGATGCTGTGATAGACAATATGACCCCTGAGAATAATGGTTTGACTCTTGGGTATGATGCCTTAACGCTTAACCAGCGCCTTGAGGGTCAGATCAGGTTATCCCATCATACCTAAAGGTTGTACCAATGTGCTGGGTTAAACAAGAAACTGCAAGATGGCAGGGACTATGCAAGGGTAAGCAATATAACTGACCAGCAGCTTAAAGTAAAAATAGTTATTAATTCACCATAAGCTTGGTGTGATAAAATTATCTCGAGATTCACTTAAATATCATATCATATATCTTAAATGATTTTACTAATGATTACCTTTTCAAAATCATAAGTGAAATAAAAGAAAAATTATTTCCTCCTTAATCTTTAAATAAGGTATATTTGAAAAATTATCTTATATTCAATAAGCTAAACTACATCTCAGCATGATGAGAAGTTAATGCAAAAGGAAAATAATTTTGATAAATTTCTGGTAAACTCATTTGATCATCTCCATCCAATTCCCAACAGACCATACTTTACTGAGGAGCAGCCAATCCCAGACTGGGCAGAGCAGTATGTCCTGGCAGCCGACATTGGTACAAGTGTAAAATCTTCAGAATCTTGCCAAAAGGCATATCCTTCATGCTGGTACTCTGCACGCCACCTGAGGGAGCTCATCGCTCAGGCTATGGAAGCAGAAGACACAAACTTGCATCTACTACGACAATGACACAAAAACGAAACCTACTTCTTTATAAAATGCTTGCTAAAACCTTTTCAAACCAAAGAATTTTTTTTTGTATAAGTTCATTACACAGGAACTATGCATAAAATTATTTTGTTCAACTAAGACTTGCAGCAGGCTCTTGAAAAAGTTCCAACTATATTTAAACAACTTCGAATTACTGAGATTAGTGGGCTATAATTATTTTCTGTAACAGTATGTTGCTAATCTAATAAACAGGATTCAATTAAAAAATAAAGAATTTGCTTCTGAGTTGAAAAACCAGATGCAAACCTCTCTTAACAAACACTTTTGTAACAATCATGATTGTCATCAGTGACAAACCTACTGATTAATTTCACATATATCAATTGCAAGATTTGAATGGGAATACATATTCATAAGGCTTATACATTACATACCTTCACTGGAAACCTACCTTCAGTACATTAGTTTCCTTTCACTTAGTGAACCATTGACCATTTAAGAACAAAATTCAGCAATATTTTCTTTCTTGTAGCCAACATGGCAGGAAAAAAGCATGCCCAAATCATAGCTATATCAAATTAATCTATATCCATAAACTACCCTCAAAGAGGTGGCAATGGTAAATTTGTTTCTATAACTGAACTCCAGTTATAAATAACACGTAAAACAAACACTAGATCATGTGCACCACTGGGACCTCTTGCATTATAACAAAGAATGCAGTAATAATTAACTGAACTCCTGAGCCATACAACCAAGAATGCATTAAGTACCAAATGAGATCCTGAGGTGTCTGTTGAAATTTTTCTTTACAAAGTAGAAATAATGTAAGAGGGAAAGACAAAAGACAGATGGGAATATCAAAGCTTCACTATGCAAGGAGAGTAAGAGTGTCATGGTAGTCAGTCTTAATGTAGCTGCCTGCCTTCATCACATAAGCTATGGAATGCAGCAGCCACACAAATGCTGCAGGTTCAGTATGTCATAAGTTTGGAAGACACAAAGTCAGCTAACAGCAGTGGCTAAAATAATACAGGTCGAGTATCCCTTATTCAAAATGCCTGGGACCAAAAGTGTTTCAGATTTTGAAATATTTGCATATGCATAATGAGGTATTTGGACGGGATCCAACTCTAAATACAAAATACATTTATGTTTCATATACACCTTATACAAATAGCCTGAAGGTAATCTATAAAAAATCTTTGATAATTTTGTGCATGAAACAAAGTTTGTGTAATACTAAACCAACGGAAAGCTAAGGTGTCACAAACTCAGCTGTCCATGTGGACAATCTGTGGTTGTTTGGCATCATCTTCATTCCTGACTCTGAATTCATATGCTACTGATAAGCATTCATTTGAATTTATATGCAACTGATAAGCAATCATTTTCTAACACTTATTCACACATAAGTAACTAACAGTAAAAAAATTTGGAAAACACCATTAATACAATAAAAAATTAATGTGTTTATGGCAACTAAGCAGCACAGTAGCATCAGCAGAATACCTGTATCAGCTATTAAACAATAACAACAAACAACTGCTGGTTTTCAGTTTTCACCTACGATGTTGTTTTGATTAAAAAGTTACGGTACACTATTCTATTTTCTAAGTTTTATTCGAGATAAAAAACAAATACCCATTTACTTTACAATAAATACAGGCAGCTGTTAATGTAATGAAAATTGAGAAAATTTTCAATGCAATAATGTTGCTGGTCATGTTACTTGAACTCTGCTTACAAAAGGTAAGCACAGCTACAAATACTAGAACTACACATGGCCTGATAAACCTGAGGGGGTGGGTAAATCATTGCTGACATTGTGTGAAGGAACATCAAAAGTTGAGGGATCAGGAAGTGGGTCCGCTAGGGATGAGGAGGCAGGCCTTTTTAAATGTTTCCTCCAGTCATCTGTCGCATTAACAATGGTTTTTGTCTTGGAAGTCTACCTCACATTTAATTAACTGACATGATTTCTTGTTCTGTTATGAATGCATGCAGCTCTAGTCTTTCAGTAAGTCCATCACACATTTTCCTGTGGGCACTTTTTCTGCAGTGTTAACAAAGTCATCTTCATCTATTATCACAATCAGCTTGATTTAGAATGATTTCAGCAATTTCACTATTGGTCAGTGAAAGAATAACTGAACCCTCATTATAGATATTAAAAACTTTGATATCCAGTTCTTCCAGCTTACTGATGGACTTTGTAGGTATATTTTTTGCATATGTAAGGTCAAATATCATTTCTTTCTCACTTGACATACAGAACCCTTGAAAATCACCATCTTGTTCACAGTCATCAATGAACATAGATGAAGAACAGAGGCTATGTTAAAAGTGCTGGCAACAGCATATACAGAACCCTTCATGCTTAACTCCTTTTGGAAACCCACTACACCCATGCTTCTTTTCACTGATGCCAGCATACTGTTCAAGAAAGTGTTTTTATTTATTATTCATTGATCTAAGGATAAGGATACTTTGGTCACATGGCTGAATTAATAAAGTCACATTTGGGGGAAGTACATCATTTTTGATGAGAATTTCAGCTGGAGGATGAGCAGAACACGTGTCAAGGAATAACATACTCTTGCAGTCGTCATCCAGTCCAGTTTCCCTGCAGTGAGCATGAGCCAAGGGTACAAAATGTTTGTGAAACCAATCGGAAAAAATGTCCTAGGTGATCCGTGCTTTTTTGTTTGCATAATACTGGACTGGTAAGAAATACACTTCTTTAAAACAACGAGGATGCAAGCTTTTGCCTATCATAGCAAGTTTACACTTATGCATGTCCGCTGCATTAGCACATCCCAGCAAAGTTATTCTGTCCTTGACATCCTTAATTCCTGTAGATGCTGTCTCTTCAGCTGTAGTCAGTGTCTTTTTGGGGCAACACCACCAAAACAAAGATGTTTCATCAGCATTATGGACTTTTCTGACCTCAGAATTTCATCAGCAATGATCATGGCAAACTCATAAATGAATTCCTCCACGGCTTCACGATCAGCAGATGCTTTATCACCACAAATCTTTAAAAATTTAATGCTATATCTTTTCTTACAATTCTGCAACCAGCCCGTGGAATATTCACTGTTCCCTTTAATTTTCAGTTCATCATGATATATCTTTGCTTGTTTCATGATCAGCATACCATTAAGTGGGATGTGTTTAATGCAACACTAATGGATCCACTCTTTCAATACATGATCGAGATCTATATTTTTAGCTTAATGGGTGTTTGTCTAATTTCCTTAACTTCTGTTCATCACTTTCAGCATAGAACTTCAACAGTTTATCCTTCCATTTCTTCACGTCATAGATGGTGGTCACTCCAACACCATACTCTTCTCTAAGATGTTTCACACTTACACCTCTGTCCAGTTTTTCCAACAGCTTGACTTTCTATGTTATAGCTAAACATAAATGCTTCCTCTTTTTCTTATCACTGTTACCCATAGTGGGTATCTGCAAGTCATTTTGACATTTTCAACAATATCTTTGTACCACAGAGGAGAGAATAGGCAAAACACACAGTGAATAATGCATTTAGGTCTGGCAGTAACAATGGTTTGTAACAAACTGGCACCAACAGAGTGTCAGAGCACAGTGGGAAAAATAGGTAAGATGTGGAAGTTTCCACTTGTAATTTCCTTGTACTACCTTGCAAACGCAGGAGAAACGAATAAGTATAATAATATAGAATATATCATTGTAGTTCCAGTCTTGCACAACTGAATCCAACAGAAGTTCTGTGTGGAGATAAATTAAATATCCAATATTCTCACCTGACAAATCAACTGAGTAGGAGAATTGCACATTTCAGCATGAAGCTTCATGTTTCATTTTTGAGACACTGCACATGGCTTAACAGTTATGAAAGAAGTGAAAGACTATATGTACCTAATAATGTAGAGTCACTTTATATCCACTGCATAAGTTACATAAATTAATTACAAAACTGTATGATGAAAATCAAAAATGAAGCTATGCATCTTTTATAGTTTTATTCCTTGAACACTTCTGTACAAAAATTGCTCATAAAAAATATGTAACCTGTGGTTTCTGTTATTCCAAATTTGTAGGTTTACCAAAATATATTGGAACAAGGAGGATTTTCAAATCCTTTCTCAAATAAAACATAATCTTCCCTATCTACATCTAATAGGCTGCCTCCTCATGTACTAATACCATTGTATCATTCTCAGACATCCTTCCTTGCTTGGACAGCTCAACATTACTACAGATCTTCACTTTCTTCCTTACATTACAATACACACATCTTCTTGACATATTCCTCCTGTATTCATTCACTTCTTAAGTCAAATGTTACAAATCCATTCTTCACATGCATAACCACTTACAGATGTGTTCTATTCCTACTTATTCAATCTACCTTCTCTTATTTCACAATGCAGTCTTATGAACTCTACCGCCACAGTTTGTACTGAGTTTCTGTAACTGCAAACTCACAATTCACTCTCCTTCTTTAGGGTAAGTTGATATAAATGTTCTAAGAAATTCCACCAGTTACAAACTTGCAGCTTTCCCCATATTACCAGCATCCTACATACCTCTTACTCTCTTCTCATACCTCATAAACCATTCCTTCATATTTCTAAGGCACTGCCAATATACCTATGATTCTTTTCATTCTTTCTAAATTTTTACCATAAAAACAAATTTTATTTCATGAATTCACTTTCCCATAAAACAACATGCTCACTAGTCATCCCTTTGAACTCCCTTCTCTAACACTATGTTACCTTAAGATATTCACTATTTCCTTTTTCATCTCTTAACAGTTACCTTAATGCATTATCTTCATCTTCCATCCTCTCCCAGTCTTTCTGTACCTACATTTCAAACCCAACAGCTAAAAACAAAATAATTACAGTATACCAACCTCACATCTAAAATCATGCTTTTTTGCTGCATGTCCTATTTTCTTTCTTTCCTCTCTATATTCCCAGGAGCTCCCACCAAGAGACTTGTATCTTATAGTTACTACTACGTACTCTTCTTAACACATAATCCCAAAATTCCCATTTTCCTCATAGCAATGAAACATCTTAATCACTACTTAAAGATCCAATCCCCTTTCTAAACATTCTTTCCCTTCCCAGAACAAATCCTCAGGTTCTGATAGCAATCCTCCATTACCATGTACCCTCTTTGTTACATCTTTTTCTGCCTTTCACCTCTCCCCTATTACATACCTTGGTTCAGGGTAAAGACACTTTATCACAAATGCTAATTTAACCTCCTCCTCCTCATTAATCCCAACAACCTCTAGTGTTCCATTCTATTATTTCATACTTCAGTTCTTTGCCTTTTAATATAACAACTAATTTTTTCCTGTGCTGCAATCCTACATGTCCCCATCTTTTCTCTTAAACTACTTATATCTTTTCCCAACTTCACCATGCTCTTCCCTTCTATCTCAACCCTTTATACCTTCTACAAAACTCCTCTACTGAATTCACAGTGCTGCATAATTTTTCCCCACATATCATTCATAAGACTCATATCCCATATCAAGGTATATAGCCTTGTACTATGTTCTTTTTGGTGCAAATTTCATCACCAATATTTTAAAAAAAGGGGGGGATCAACAGGATCAAAGCATCTACCATCAGCACTATCTCTCCCTCAAGTAAAAGTGAGTTAATACAGGAACTATTATACTAGATCGCTGTTTCCCATATTAGGGAGGTTGCTCCAAGAAAGAGACGAAGAGAGACATCCACTCCTATACACACAAATATACAAACTCTCGCATAAACATACATACACATATCAACATATATATACGTATACATACACATACAATATCCCAAGGGATAGGAGAGAAAGAATACTTCCTGCGTACCTGTGTGTTGTAAAAGGTGACATAAAAGGGAGGGAGTGGGAGGCTGGAAATCCTTCCCTCTCGTTTTCAATTTCCCAAAAGAAGGAACACAGAAGGGGGCCAAGTGAGGATATGCCCTCTAAGGGTCAGTCCTCTATTCTTAATGCTACCTTGCTAACGCGGGAAATGGCAAATATATATGAAAAAATACACATACATATAAAAAAAATACACATACACATTCACACTTGCTTACCCATTAAATCATATCCAGTTAAAATGTCATGCAAATTCTCTCTATTTACATTTTTCTTACTAACGAGTCATCATGCATTCTTAATATTTTCACATTATTCACATCATCCATTATAACAACAATTTCATTGTTTCACAAAGTTGTACACTAAAGCAAAAATATTACTAATAGATTCTATTTACTCCTCTCCAATCTTTGGCCGGGGGAAACCTCACCACTAGCTCCTCCCTTCAATCCAGTCCTCAATTACATACACCTAATTAGAATATACTCTTCTACTTACTTACTTCTTCCAACAAACACTCTAGGGAAACCACTTATCCACAATCCAGTATCTAGTTATCTCCCACCTTTTCTTTTCACTGTCTTACTTAAAGCTTTCACATACACAACATTTCTCTAACAATTTCCCAGAAACCATATTCCATAATTCATACAATGTACTGTTTTACAATAAGTAAAATATAAAAATCTTTACTAATCTCTAAAACCTGTACATTACATGACAATGTAATAGGAGAATTCAAATAATACTGAGTTAGTAGTACTAAGGAAAATAATTAAAAACAATAACAGCCAACAAAATAATGACAGTTCATGGGTGGGATTTGAAACTAGGAAAGCATTAATGAGGACTGGAGGGGATAGAGAAAATAGAAAACCTCTTAATCTTTTCAAACTACACTTGTTACATATTCATTTTGGTCTTTTGGGAACAATATTCTAAAGAACACTAAGGGCTAAATAAAATGAATCATAAAGGCTCCCACCAAAGTTCTGAAAGTAATGCACTTGAAGTATTACATCTCTAAACAATACAGAAGAGATACTATAGCATGCAATATGCTATACCACTTGCAGTTAAAAAAGATATATATATATATATATTCCTACGAGTCCACGGGGAAAATGAAACACGATAAGTTCCCAAGTGCACTTACGTGTAATAATCACATCATCAGGGGAGACACAAGAGAGAAATATAACAGTCAGTTGATATACATCGAAGAGACGAAGCTAGGACACCATTTGGGAAACATGTAATTGTGTCTCCCCTGATGATGTGATTATTACACGAAAGTGCACTTGGGAAATTATCGTTTGTTTCATTTTCCCCGTGGACTCATAGGAATATCTTGATCACGCGCAAGATTGTGATCCTTTCCAATATATATATATATATATATATATATATATATATATATATATATATATATATATATACATATAGTTTAACTGTTTCTGACCAAAAATTACTGCAACACCTGATATTCTAACAATAAAGCATCTATTGAATCAAAGATACAAATTTCTGCATAAGTTCAATGAAATAAACCTGGAGTTGGATCTTACAACAAAGTCTATATTAATTCATTCACGATCACCTAAATTTAAAGTAAGTCCTTACGCAACTAACTGCTTTTCAGTGTATACTAACTCCTTTTGAGATGAATATTCATACAAAATATAATGCAAAACAAAGAATGTTATACTGTATGAATATAAATGATCTGACTTAATTCACTCCTTTTAAATGCAGTAATTTGTAGTCATACTCAGCAGCTAATTTGCATCCTATGGATTGTCAGTGCCAATCATATCTTCTTCCATCTCAAACACAAATGAAAGGCACCAATTAGAAATGGTTAACAACAAAATACGATTAATATTTCAGAGCTATAAGACTATGAAAGCATTAACACTTTTGGGTCACCTTGTTCTTCCTCTGCGCTTGCTCGAGAAATGAGTATCTTATCAAGGAATGCTGGTACATTCGAATCATTTCCTGACCTTTCGCAACCCTCATCTGCACACCAGTAACCATGAGGGCAGCAATGCATCATGTCACCACAACATGTTGCCTGCAGTAAGGGAAACAATGTACAAATTAATCCTATGCCCAAGTAAGCTATTCAACAGTGATATGAATAGATGAGAGAAACAAAGCTAAAGGTGTAAGGGGAAGACTGGTTTGGGAACGTCTTAAAGGTAAAATCAGTGTTGGTGTGAGGGCAAAAACAGAAAGGAATAGTACTACTGCTGAAGCTGTGGGAATGTGTGAAAAAGTAAAGAAGTGATCCCAGATTGATGTGGGTAAACCTGACAGTGGATTATGAAATGGGTTATTATTTGTGCTTATATACCTGAAGATGAGAGAACTAAAGAAGAGAGAAGAGTGTTTTGGAAGAAACTGAGCGAGTGTGTCAGCAGTTATGATGTAAGGGATCAAGTACTAGTGATGAAAGATTTAAATGTGAGTGGGTAATGATGCTGTTGAGGGTATATGTGGAACATAAGGGTCACCCAGTGTTGTGAATAACAATGGTGAGCAGCTTGTGAAGTTGGGTAATAAAGGACTAGTGATTGGAATACCTAGTTAAAAAAGATGGACACACACTGTATTCTCATTTTTCATACTTGATTGAAGTTTCCCGCGTTAGTGCCAGGAACAGACGAAGAAAGGTTACATCCGCTCATATCCATTCTCTAGCTATCATTTGTAATGCCTGAAACCACAGCTCCCTATCCACAACCTGGCCCCTCAGACCTTTCCATGGGTTACCCTGGATGCTTCATAAACCCTGATTCATTAAACTGAGAGCACGTCAACCCCTGTATACCACATTTTCAAAGTCACTCTACCCTGTGCACATCTCTTTTCACCCTCCTGCATGTTCAGGCCTGAAACACTTAAAATAGTTTTCACTCCATCATTCAATATCCAATTTGGTCTCCCAGTTTTCCTTGTTCTCTTCACTTCTCATACGTAAACCTTCTTTGTCAGCTCTTCTTTACTCATTCTGTCCTTATGTTTAAACCATTTCAGCACACCCTCTTCAACTCTCTCAGCCACATTCTTTTTAATACCACACCTCTCCCTTACTCTTTCACTACTTAATCAAACAAACTATACCACATACTGTCCTCAAACATTTCATTTCCAATACACAGACCCTCCTCTGCACAGTCTTATCAATAGCCAATGAATAGCATTCATGTAATACTGCTGGGGCTATCATACCTTCAAAAATACCCATTTTTCTCTGACTGGACAACATTTGTCAGCGTTCCCAGAAATTCCACTCCCTCACCCACCCTATGCTTTGATTCCACTTGCATGGTTTTATTCACTACCATATCCATTCCTAAATATAAAAAATGATTCAAATCCTCTCATTTTTTCTCCATTCAAACTCACACCCCAACTAACCTGTTCCACAACCCTGCTAAACCTAATAACCTTGATGTTACTCAAATTTACTCAAAATTCCTCCATTCATACACCCTTCCGAACTAGGGCACCAACTTCTACCACCAGTGCTGTATCATAAGCAAACAACAACCAACTCACTTCCCATGCCCTCTTGTCCCCTAAAAACTACATACTCGCCTCTCACCATGACTTACAATTATCACCCTTACCATCTCATCCATAAACAAGCCAACAACCACAAAGACATCACACACCCCTTCTGCAGACCAACCTTCACTAACAACCATTCACACTCCTCTCTTCCTACTCAAACACATACCTTCCACCCTTGACAAAAATTTCTTACAGCTCTAGAAGTTTTCCTCCCATACCGTATACTCTTTAAGACCTTCCATAAGGAATCACTATCAACCTGCCATGTGCTTTTTCCAGATACATAAATGCCACATACAATCCTATCTGTTTCTGTATGATTTTCTCAGAAAGTCTTCAAAGCAAACACCTGATCTATACATACTCTGTCACTTCTGAAACCACAAAGTTCCTCATCTTCATACCCTAAACATGCCCTCACTCAACATATAAATTACCTGGCACATTCAACAAACCACTCTGAAGTTCGAACACTCACCTTTATACCCTTGCCTTTATACAATGGCACTACACGTGCATTTTTCCAATCCTCTAGCACCTTACCATGATCCATATATATGTTGAAAATCCTTAATAACCAATCAACCACACAGTCATTCCCTTTCTTAATCAATTCAACAGCAATACCAACCACTCCTGATGCATAACCACATTTCATCCTTCATAAGGCTTCTGTCTTCACCAAACCATTCTCCATGACTCTCACTGCACACTACTCCATACCAAATACCCTGCATCTGTCACCCTATCATCAAACACATGTCCTTTAAAACACTCACTCCATCCCCTCTCTACCTATTACCACTTCCACTTTTGTCCTGATGTTCCCCTTTGTTCTCTCTTTTTTTTTTTTTTTCTTTTTGCATATTATTAACCTTCTTCTATAACATATTCTTATTCTCCCTAAAATTTACTGATACTCACTCACACCAACTCCGATTTGCCCTTTTTTTTCAACCCTTGCACCTTCCTCTTGACCTCCTGCCATTATCTCTTATACATCCCCCAATCAGTTGAACTCCTTCCCTCTCAGTGCCATCCAAACATTTCTTTTCTCTTTCACTAGCAACTTTACTTCTTCATTCCAACACTCACTACCCAACATTTCTTTTCTCTTTCACTAGCAACTTTACTTCTTCATTCCAACACTCACTACCCATTCTGATCTGCCCACCTCCCACCTTTCCCATGCTTCTCTTCCACATGCCAACACTGCTCCCCTAAATACCTACCAAACCTCACCCACTCCCCTTACTTCTTTTGCCTCACCTCTGCTTCTTTTGCCTCACCTCTGCCATTCTACACTCAACCTATCCAAGTATTTCTTTACACAAGTCTCTTTTCCAAGCTCATGTACTTTCACCACTCTCTTTCGACAAATATTGTTTCCTCTTATCCCAAAACCTCTACAAATCTTCATCTTTGCCTCTGCAAGATAGTGATCAGACAGCTGCCCCTCTCAGTATATTTACATCCAAAAGTCTCTTTCTAAATGCCTATCAATTAATATGTAATCCAAAAATATCCACAGACCATCTTTCCTACTCACATATCTATTTAGAACAGGTATTCCCAACCAACAGTCCTTTTTCAGCACACAACATCACAAGCTGTTTACCACTTCCATTCATAATGCTGAATACCCCACACTCCTCAATGGTTCTCTCAACTGCCACATCACACATATTCAAATTACCCAACACTAATACCCAGTTTCTTGTACAAAAACTGCAGAAACACTCACTCAGCTGCTTCCAAAACACTTGCCTCTCCTGATGAAGGCCTTCTTCCTGTGGCTAGGTGCATTAGCAATGATAAACTGATAATCATCCAAAATTCCTGATTCGGAGTATTGCTATATAAGTATACACAGGTGAGTGGGAAAGATGGTAAGAGAACATTATTAAGAGTATGTACTAACTGACAGGTATGAAAGGTGGGATTCTTTGATGTAAATGTGTTCAGAGGGGGAGGTGGTGGGATGTCTCATCATAACCTGATGGAGAGAAAAGTGAAGCTTTGTAAAGGCTTTAGGAAAAGACAAAGTGATATGGGTGAGAAGATTTATCTATCAATATATCGGATTCCTGTTCCCTTTTGAGAACTCCCTCAAGGGTATGGCCAAGTTTCCATAACTGGAACACCAGCGCCGTTTCTTAGCCTTTAGTGCCTCACCCTTAACAGGCCACTAACGGAATGTAACTCGAGTGAAGTGATTTCAGAGGCTCCTATCTAACATTCCCATCTATCAATATTATCTTAAATATCGCCAATGTACTACTACTACCTAATGCTCCTAGGTAATGTTTCTACCTACTACCTCTAGCTATTGTTCCTATCATTTTGCCAGAAGGCAGGGCCAGCACACAGCAGTCCGTGCAGAAAAATCTAGTCAAGAAGATTGAGTTGTGAGAGTTAAGTGTTGTCAAGTGTTATGAGTAACAAGGAGAGATAGTATGTTTGAGGCAAGAATGCCTGCAGTCCATACGTAGGTGAAGCAGAAAGGAAAGACAGCTACTTCGGGCAAAGAAGTGCAACTTGACAACCACTGAAGTGCTGGCTCACTATGCAACCATCACTGATCCTCACAATGCCCAGGCGGGTATACCAGTGTTGTAAAAATGAGTGAGCTTGGAAATGAGTCCAGCGAGAAGAGATACCATGAGAACATGAGAAATTGAATGTAGAATGGCAAAAGCTAAGAGTATATGAAGTTAAGAAAGTGGCTGAGGAATGGAAGGTATTTAAGAAAGCAGTGCTTTCATTTGTACGAGAATTGCTTGGCATGCAGGAGGTGTGATGTGCATATGTGAAAAAATGTAGTGAATGGCAGGATGTGGAAGTTAAATAGATAGTAAATGAGAAAAGATAGGTGTATCTGTGTTATCAGCAGGGAGGAAATGTGAGTGGAGTGATTGTGAGATCTACATCATATCTATATCTCTGACTCGTGTTCCAACTGAAACACCCTTAAGAAGGTGGCCATAGCAACAGAGCCTCCATAACTAGTGAACTCCAGTGCTGCTTCTTAGCCTTTAGTGCCTCATCCTTAACTGGCCACTGATAGAGGGCAACTCAAGTGCAGTGTTTGCTGAGGCTCCTGCCTAACGTTTCTACAGACTACTTCTATCTAATGCTCCTATCAACTACAACTACCAATGTTTCTATCTAATGCTCCTACTAATGTTCCTACTGACTACTTCTATCTATTGCTTCTATCAATGTTTCTACCTAATTCTCTTGCCTAAATGTTCATACCTACTACTTTTATCTACTGCTCCTACCATTTTGCCAAAAGACAGGGCTAGCCCAAAGTGTTCACTGTAGGAAAACCTAGAGGTGTGAAGAATGAGTTGTGTAAGTGTTGTTCAGTGAGTGAGGCAGAAAGAAAAAACAGCTACCTGGGTCAGATGAGTGCAACCTAACAACCACTGAAGCACTGGCCCACTAAGCAGCTGTAACTAACCCACATACCCATGCATATATATAAACGACCACACAAGCACATATACATACCTATACACTTCAACATATACATACACTGACATACAAATTCATACACATGTACATATACTTGCTGCCTTCATCCATTCCCGTCGCCACTCTGCCACACACGAAATAGCATTCCTCCCCTCCAATGAGGAAGTGACAAAAACAGACAAAAAAGGCAACATTCGCTCACACTCACTCTCTCGCTGTCATGTGTAATGCACCCAAACCACAGCTCCCTTTCCACATCCAGGCCCCACAAAACTTTCCATGGTTTACCCCAGACGCTTCACATGCCCTGGTTCAATTACTGACAGCACGTCCATCCTGGTATACCACATCATTCCAATTCACTATTCCTTGCATGCCTTTCACCCTCCTATATGGTCAGGCCCCAATCCCTCAAAATCTTTTTCACTCCATCCTTCCACCTCCAATTTGGTCTCCCACTTCTTCTCCTTCCCTCCACCTCTGACAATATATCCTATTTGTCAATCTTTCCTCACTCATTCTCTCCATGTGTCCAAACCATCTCAGCACACCCTCTTCTGCTCTCTCTACCAAACTCTTTTTAATACCACACATCTCTCTTACCCTTTCATTACTCACTCAATCAAACCACCTCACACCACATATTGTCCTCAAACATTTCATATCCAACACATCCAACCTCCTCTGCACAACCCTATCTACAGCCCATGCCTCGCAACCATATAACATTGTTGGAACCACTATTCCTTCAAACATACCCATTTTTGCTCTCCGAGGTATTATTCTCGCCTTCCACACATTCTTCAACGCTCCCAGAACCTTCGCCCCCTCCCTCACCTGTAACTCACTTCCACTTCCATTGTTCCATCCACTGCCAAATTCACTCCCAGATATCTAAAACACTTCAATTCCTCCAGTTTTTCTCCACTCAAACTTATCTCCCAATTAACATGTCCCTCAACCCTACTGAACCTAATAACCTTGCTTTTATTCAAAATTACTCTCAGCTTTCTTCTTTCGTACACCTTACCAAACTCAGTCACAAACTTCTGCAGTTTCTCACCCGAATCAGCCACCAGCGCTCATCAGCGAACAACAACTGACACTTCCCAAGCCCTCTCATCCACAACAGACCGCATACACACCACTCTCTCCATAACTCTTGCATTCACGTACCGAACAACCCCAGGCAAGCATGGAGACATCACGCACCCCTGCCACAAACCGATATTCACTGGGAACCAATCACTATCCTTTTTTCCTAATAGTACACATGCCTTACATCCTTGGTAAAAACTTTTCACTGCTTCCAGCAACTTACCTCCCACACCATATATTCTTAAAACCTTCCAAAAAGCATCTCTATCCACCCTATCATATGCCTTCTCCAGATCCAAAAATGCTGCATACAAATCCATGTTTTTCTCAGTATTTCTCACATACATTCTTCAGAGCAAACACCTGATCCACACATCCTCTACCACTTGTGAAACCACACTGCTCTTACCCAATCTGATGCTCTGTACATGCCTTAACCCTTTTAATCAATACCGTCCCATATAATTTCCCGGGAATACTCAATACTTTGTCTTTGTACAATGGCACTATGCATGCATTCCGCCAATCCTCAGGCATTTCACCATGATCAATACTTTCTTTCATACTATTCGCCATTTCCCGCAATAGCAAGGTAGCATTAACAACAGAGGACTGGGCCTTTGAAGGAATATCCTCACCTGGCCCCCTTCTCTGTTCCTTCTTTTGGAAAATTAAAAATGAATACCCTTACCAACCAATCAACAACACAGTTATATTCTTTTTTTTTTTTTTATAAATTCCACTGCAATACCATCCAAACGCACCACCTTGCCAGGTTCCATCTTCTGCAAAGCTTTCACTACCTCTTCTCTGTTCACCAAACCATTCTCCCTGACTCTCTCACTTTGCACACCACCTCGTCCAAAACACCCTATATCTGCCACTCTATCATCAAACAAATTCAACAAACCTTCAAAATATTCACTTCATCTCTTTCTCACTTCATCACTACTTCTTATTACCTCCACATTTGCCCCCTTCACTGATGTTCCCATTTGTTCTCTTGTCTTGTGCACTTTATTTACCTCCTTTCAAAACATTCTTATTCCCACTAAAATTTAATGATCCGCTCCAAACCCAACTCTCACTTGCCCTTTCTCACCTCTTGCACCTTTCTCTTGACCTCCTGCCTCTTACTTTTATACATCTCCCTGTCATTTGCAATATTTCCCTGAAAAAATCCTCCAAATGCCTCTCTCTTCACTTTCACTAACAATCTTAATTCTTCATCCCAGCATTCACTACCCTTTCTAATCTACCCACCTCCCACCTTTCTCAAGCCACATGTATCTTTTGTGCAAGCCATCACTGCTTCCCTAAATACATTCCATTCCTCCCCCACTCCCCTTACGTCATTTGCTCTCACATTTTGCCATTCTGCACTCAATTTATCCTTATACTTCCTCACACAAGTCTCCTTTCCAAGCTCACTTACTCTCACCACTCTCTTCTCCCAACATTCTCTCTTCTTTTCTGAAAACCTCCACAAATCTTCACTGCCTCCACAAGACAGTGATCAGACATCCCTTCAGCTGCCACTCTCAGCATATTATCATCCAAAAGTCTCTCTTTTAAATGCCTACCAATTAACATGTAATAAAATAACGCCCTCTGGCCATCTCTCCTACTTACATATGTATACTTGTGTATATCTCTCTTTTCAAACCAGGTATTCCTAATCACCAGTCCTTTTTCAGCACATAAATCTACAAGCTCTTCACCATTTCCATTTACAATGCTGAACACCCCATGTACACTAATCATACCCTCAACAGCCACATTACTCACCTTTGCATTCATATCACCCATCACTATAACCCAGTATTATGCATGAAAGCTGCTAACACATTCATTCAGCTGCTCCCAAAACACTTGCCTCTCGTGATCTTTCTTTGCATGACCAGTTGCATAGGCACCAATAATCACCCATCTCTCTCCATCAACTTTCAGTTTTACCCATATCAATCTAGAGTTTACTTTCTTACAATCAATCACATATTCCTACAACTCCTGCTCCAGGAGCAGTGTTACTCCTTCCTCAGCTCTTGTCCTTTCATCAACCCCTGACTTTACTTCGAAGACAATCCCAAACCACTCTTCCCCATTACCCTTGAGCTTCGTTTTACTCCGTTTTACTCAGAGTCAAAACATCCAGGTTCCTTTTCTCAAACATGCTACCTATCTCTCTTTTTCCTCATCTTGGTTACATCCACACACATCTAAATACCCCAATCTGAGCCTTTAAGGAGGATAAGAACTCCCTGCATGACTCCTTCAGTTTCCCTTTTTAGAAATATTAATACAATTATCAAGTATAATAAAAAATAAAAATTACTTGCAGGGAGTTAAATGAAGAAATCATTAAAAAAAAAAGTACAAGAATATCAAACTGAGTATTCATAAACTACATTAGCTCAAGCACACTTTACCTGAGGCAGGGGACAGCATCCAAATTGAACACTAGAAATCTTGCAGCAAGTGTTTTCATTGGGGCAGGAGGAACCATCTGGGCATATCACAGTTTCCAAATCTGTAGGCACTACTGAACTGGGGCTACCTTCCTAAAATTGGAACATAATCATTTACTTAAGTCTTTGCAACCATGAGCTAAAATAAGCGGCACTTTCAATGCCTGAAAAAATCATTACATTAATCACACACCTACGCATATATGTTATAAATTTGAACTTTGCATCATTCAGTACAGTACTCCTGAGTTTTAAAGCTTGGAAAGAAAAAATATCCTACCTAACTCTTGAACTGCACAGTTGACCTTAGCATAGGAACTGTCCCTTCTTTTCTTTCTTTCATACTATTCGCCATTTCCCACATTAGCGAGGTAGCGTTAAGAACAGTGGACTGGGCCTTTGAGGGAATATCCTCACCTGGCCCCCTTCTCTGTTCCTTCTTTTGGGAAAAAAAAAAAAAAAAAAAAAAAAAAAACTGTCCCTGTGCAATGAAATAAAAAAACCTAAAAGAAAAAATCCCCAACAGAATATCTATCTACATCATATATTATCAAAGAAAATACCAAATGTAGTAGTCTTTCCTCTAAAAGAACAAATAAGGGCATCAGTGTAGGTAGCAAATGGAGAGCAGTAACAGGCAGGGATGAGGTGAAGATGAGCGAGTGTTCTGACAGACTCTTGAATGTGCTCAATGACAGGGTTGCAGATGTGGGGTTTTGGATTTCCCCGTGTGCAAAAACAAGTCATGGCAAGTGGCCTAGTGACAAAAGAACTGGTGGTGAAAGCAGCTGGAGTGGATGGGATTGCAATTGAATTCCTAAAGAGAAGGGGTGATTGTACTGTTAACTGGTTAGTTAGAATTTTCAATATCATGGCTCAAGGTAAGGTGCCTGAGGATTAAAAAAATGCCTGTATAATACCTTGGTATAAAGGTAAGGGGTATATAAAAGTGAAAGTTTCAGGTACAGCAGTATAAGTTTATTGAGTGTACCTGGTAATTTGTATGTGACTGTCACAATTGAGAGGATGATGGAATGTACAGAGCATCAGAAAGGGGAGGTGCAGTATGGTTTCTCGAATGGCAGTGGATGTGTGGATCAAGTGTTTGCTTTGAAGAACTTTGAGAAACAGTTAAGAAAAATAGGGATTTGCATGTGATATTTATGGATCTTGATAAAGTATTAAGACAGGCTTCATAGAGATGCTTTGTGGAGGGTTACAAATAAATGATGTTGGAGGACAGCTAATAAAAGTAGCGAGTTTTTATTTAGAAAGGTAGGTGTGCAAGTAGGAAGAATGGGAGGCAAGTCATTCTAGGTGAAGGTGGGTCTGCAGGTTGAGTGATGTCACCATGGTTGTTAAATCCATTAATGGATGAGGTAGTGAGGAAGGTAAATGTGAGGGTTTTTGAGAGAGGGGCAGGTCTGCAGTCTGTCAGGGTTGGGGCAGCCTGGGATGCAAGTTATCTACTGTTTGTGGGTGACACAGTGCTGATGGCAGATTCAATAAGAAACCATAAAACCTGATTTCTGAGATGTGTGAAAGGAGAAAGCTTAGAGTAAATGTGAAAAAATGCAAAGGTATTAGGTTTAGCAATGAAGAGACAGGTTAGTTGGAGTATGGGTCTGAATGGTCAGAACTTGGAGGGTATAGCGTGTATTAAATACCTGGGAGTGAATCTGGAAGCAAAGGGAACTATGGGAGATTAAGTACACACAGGTTGGAAGAGGGGGTAAGGGGCAAGGGCACACTGAGGAATATGATGAAACAGAGGTCAATATCTTACAGGTAAAGATGGACATGTCTGATAGTATAATAGTCCTAAAGGTGTTGTATGGATGCAAGGAGTGGGCCCTAAATATCAAAGTACAGAAAAGAAATGTCTGAGGACAATATGAGTTGTGATGAGGGTTGATCAGATAACAAATGATTGGGTAAGAAAGATGCATGGTAGGAAGAGGAATATGGATGGGAGAACTGAAGATAGTGAGCTAAAATGGGAGATGATTAGGTTGGTGTATAAGTCTAAAGTGGACAGAACAAAGGGGATAAACAAAGGAGGTGGAAGGATGGAGTGAAAGATGCTTTGAATGGCTGGGGACTCAACATGCTATTAAGTGGGAGAGAGCAAAGGGGCAGAGTAAACAAGAGCAAAGTGATATACAGGGGGTAACATGCTATTATAGGCTGAACCAAGGAACATGAAATGATCAGAGGAAACCACAGAAAGATTCATGAGGCCCTCTTGTGGATAAGGTGCTCCGGTTTTAGTGCACTACACAAGACAGTGTGTGAATGTATACTAATGAGGCCTTTTCTGTCTGTTCCTAGTTCTACCTCACTAATGTGTTAAACAGCAAACGAGTTTGAAAAAAAAGTTTTCTTAGCAAAGACTCATTTTTCATGGTCTTTTCTCTAAAATAACCCCCTTACAAAACAAAATAAACGAATGTAAAAAGCATTCAGGGCAGGAACAACTTCTGAAGGGATGGGTTGGATTACTAAAGCCATAAATTTTCCCTCTTTTTATGTATGCAACTCCAGTAAATTTCATCATTACCTATATTAATGTCAAATGCTGTTAGAACCATGGTACATAACTCAGCTGACTTATCAACCACAGAAATAATAATAATGTTATGGAAACATCCCCTAAGTTTGTAATTACCTCTTGAATCCTCCTGGTGGCTGTTAACTTGTTAAAAAAAGGCAGAAAAAAATCCCTCTGTGATGCTGACCTCCTTTGACAAGCATTCTTAACACAATCATAACCATTTGGACAACAGCTTTCATGGTCAGGACAGCAAGTAGCCTGTTGGTAAAAGAAATACATACTGCTGTAAACCAGTGGTATATTATTCATGAATATGCTCATCATAAAATTGACATACATTATACATATCTGCAGACATATACTTTTATATTACACCTTCTTGCCTTTCCCATCTTAACAAGATAGTCAGGTGACTAATTTCCTAGAAGAAAAAATCCTGCTGTAGCTCCTTTAGTTCCTACTTTAGAAAGCTTTAATAAAAGAGGGAAGAACTTCCATTCCCTTGTATATATACTCGTGTACACCCTCTTGGCATTACCAGGCTTTACCTCCAAGTGGTTACACAAAGAGCAAAAAGTCATTTTCAACATAGCAAAAATGGTAGGAGTAAAAAAAAAAAATACCATTTACAATAAGGCTTTCATATATCATGTATCACTTGTGGAACAAAAGTTACAGGATGCTTATGGTGGGGACTTCATATGAGTGACAGCATGGTATGGTCTTAGAAGTCAGATAAAGCAAAGAAAACAGGTAACAGGTGAAGTTACATGAGGCATACCACAGAGGTTAGTCTTGGTTCCAATGCTACTCTTGGTGCGTATGAATGACTAGCCTGAATTACTTTAGAATCATGTCTAAACATGTTCACAAACAAAGATATCATTTTTTTTTTTTTCCCAAAAAGAAGGAACAGAGGGGGCCAGCTGAGGATATTCCAAAAAAGGCCCAGTCCTCTGTTCTTAACACTACCTCGCTAACGCGGGAAATGGCGAATAGTTTAAAAGAAGAAAAAGGAAACAAAGAACAATGATGATTGCATCAGCCTACTGGGGGTTATGAACAAATTCCAGAAATTGTCTGATAAGCAGATGATAAGACTTAATCTCAGTAAGTGCAATGTGACGAGGATGGGTTAGGGTGAAAGAAGGCCTTGGTGTCATTATTACCTAGTGGCAAATAAATTACAGTTATCTGCACATGAAAGACATCTAAGGGTGGACAATGTCCTTGATTCATTGCTTAAGCTACACAATAGAAGAATTATGAAAGAGGCACTCTGACTACTGGCAAAAAAAGAAAAATCCCATTCAAATAAATGGACAAAGACATGTTCATAAAATCATTCACTACTTATATCAAACCAAAACTGGATTAAGCATCACAAGTCTGGTCACTGCACACACACACACAGAGAGAGAGAGAGAGAGAGAGAGAGAGAGAGAGAGAGAGAGAGAGAGAGAGAGAGAGAGAGAGAGAGAGAGAGAGAGAGAGACAGAGAGAGAGACAGAGAGAAAGACAGAGAAAGACAGAGATAGAAAGACAGAGAGAGAGAGAGAGAGAGAGAGAGAGAGAGAGAGAGAGAGAGAGAATTGGTGCCTAAATTAAGAGAAATGAGCTACTGTGAGAGAATAAGGGCTTCAAAGCTGTCCACTATGAAGGAGACTGAAGAGAGTGGGGACCTGAATCAACCTTCATGATTCTAAATCAGCAGGAAGATAATGACTAGAAACACTTCTTTAAGAGATGCAGCATCAAAGTAATCATAAGACAAAAGATGGGTATAAAGGCTTGCTCAAACAGATGTTTAAAAGTACTAGTTTTGCATTTGGGTCACACATCACAGAAATAAAATACCCAATGCGGCAGTCAATGTTGGGAGTTTACAAAGGCTTAACAGGTTTAAAAAGCTACTTGATGTCATGGATAGCTTAGAAAGACAGGGCCCAACAAGTGTAGAACTCTCTAGCATATAGTACAAAAATGTAATTACATCATGAGCCACCTTAGCTAGCCCTATGGACTGAAAGTGGATGGATGCAATTTTTATTTGCTGTTCTAGTATTTGGTGATATTTCCACAATTTCTGTCTCCAGTGATATTTTTCTTATAACCCATAACTAAGTCCTTGTATATTATATTTCATTCACTATGTCACTGTTCTATTTGACAGATTTTAGGAATTTTCCAAATAGAAAGAAAAATTTCTTATTGAACTGAAGGAAATAAATTTAACACTAGAAATGTGTAAATATTTCATACTCACCACATCATTCTAAATATAAGCTGGCAAAGGCACCAATGGTCAGCATAACTTCACTAACATAAGCCAAGACAGGCAAGAAAGAAATTTGATCGGACACCAGGTAAAACCAAGTAGTTACCAATTAGGTATTCAATTTTTGAGGAAGCATATTACCATGCATTTTTAGAGAGTAAGACAGAGAGCAATAATATTTGCATTGTTTACAGTAATCATTGTACTCATTCAATATTGTACTTATGTGAATTTTCACTAATATATTGTCCTTACATCTGATCTACTACTAATTGTGGTCTTCTTTTACAAGTATTTCCAACAAGATGAACATATTTTGCATACAGTCATTTTGGTAATATTCTATTCTACTTTTCATTATACTTGATCACTATTTCCTGCATCAGCAAGCGGGTGCCAGGAAACAGACAAACAATGACACATCCACACATATACACATACACACAAAAATATATATATATTTTTTTTTTTTTTATACTTTGTCGCTGTCTCCCGCGTTTGCGAGGTAGCGCAAGGAAACAGACGAAAGAAATGGCCCAGCCCCCCCCCCCATACACATGTATATACATACGTCCACACACGCAAATATACATACCTACACAGCTTTCCATGGTTTACCCCAGACGCTTCACATGCCTTGATTCAATCCACTGACAGCACGTCAACCCCGGTATACCACATCGCTCCAATTCACTCTATTCCTTGCCCTCCTTTCACCCTCCTGCATGTTCAGGCCCCGATCACACAAAATCTTTTTCACTCCATCTTTCCACCTCCAATTTGGTCTCCCTCTTCTCCTTGCTCCCTCCACCTCCGACACATATATCCTCTTGGTCAATCTTTCCTCACTCATCCTCTCCATATGCCCAAACCACTTCAAAACACCCTCTTCTGCTCTCTCAACCACGCTCTTTTTATTTCCACACATCTCTCTTACCCTTACGTTACTCACTCGATCAAACCACCTCACACCACACATTGTCCTCAAACATCTCATTTCCAGCACATCCATCCTCCTGCGCACAACTCTATCCATAGCCCACGCCTCGCAACCATACAACATTGTTGGAACCACTATTCCTTCAAACATACCCATTTTTGCTTTCCGAGATAATGTTCTCGACTTCCACACATTCTTCAAGACTCCCAGAATTTTCGCCCCCTCCCCCACCCTATGATCCACTTCCGCTTCCATGGTTCCATCCGCTGCCAGATCCACTCCCAGATATCTAAAACACTTCACTTCCTCCAGTTTTTCTCCATTCAAACTCACCTCCCAATTGACTTGACCCTCAACCCTACTGTACCTAATAACCTTGCTCTTATTCACATTTACTCTTAACTTTCTTCTCCCACACACTTTACCAAACTCAGTCACCAGCTTCTGCAGTTTCTCACATGAATCAGCCACCAGCGCTGTATCATCAGCGAACAACAACTGACTCACTTCCCAAGCTCTCTCATCCCTAACAGACTTCATACTTGCCCCTCTTTCCAAAACTCTTGCATTTACCTCCCTAACAACCCCATCCATAAACAAATTAAACAACCATGGAGACATCACACACCCCTGCCGCAAACCTACATTCACTGAGAACCAATCACTTTCCTCTCTTCCTACACGTACACGTATATATATTGAATATATATATATATATATATATATATATATATATATATATATATATATATATATATATATATATATGGTGCAAGAGGTGAAAAAAAGGGCAAATGAGAGTTGGGGTGAGAGACTATCAGTAAATTTTAGGGAGAATAAAAAGATGTTCTGGAAGGAGGTAAATAGGGTGCGTAAGACAAGGGAGCAAATGGGAACTTCAGTGAAGGGCGTAAATGGGGAGGTGATAACAAGTAGTGGTGATGTGAGAAGGAGATGGAATGAGTATTTTGAAGGTTTGTTGAATGTGTCTGATGACAGAGTGGCAGATATAGGGTGTTTGGGTCGAGGTGGTGTGCAAAGTGAGAGGGTTAGGGAAAATGATTTGGTAAACAGAGAAGAGGTAGTAAAAGCTTTGCGGAAGATGAAAGCCGGCAAGGCAGCAGGTTTGGATGGTATTGCAGTGGAATTTATTAAAAAAGGGGGTGACTGTATTGTTGACTGGTTGGTAAGGTTATTTAATGTATGTATGACTCATGGTGAGGTGCCTGAGGATTGGCGGAATGCGTGCATAGTGCCATTGTACAAAGGCAAAGGGGATAAGAGTGAGTGCTCAAATTACAGAGGTATAAGTTTGTTGAGTATTCCTGGTAAATTATATGGGAGGGTATTGATTGAGAGGGTGAAGGCATGTACAGAGCATCAGATTGGGGAAGAGCAGTGTGGTTTCAGAAGTGGTAGAGGATGTGTGGATCAGGTGTTTGCTTTGAAGAATGTATGTGAGAAATACTTAGAAAAGCAAATGGATTTGTATGTAGCATTTATGGATCTGGAGAAGGCATATGATAGAGTTGATAGAGATGCTCTGTGGAAGGTATTAAGAATATATGGTGTGGGAGGCAAGTTGTTAGAAGCAGTGAAAAGTTTTTATCGAGGATGTAAGGCATGTGTACGTGTAGGAAGAGAGGAAGTGATTGGTTCTCAGTGAATGTAGGTTTGCGGCAGGGGTGTGTGATGTCTCCATGGTTGTTTAATTTGTTTATGGATGGGGTTGTTAGTTAGGTAAATGCAAGAGTCTTGGAAAGAGGGGCAAGTATGGTCTGTTGGGGATGAGAGAGCTTGGGAAGTGAGTCAGTTGTTGTTCGCTGATGATACAGCGCTGGTGGCGGATTCATGTGAGAAACTGCAGAAGCTGGTGACGGAGTTTGGTAAAGTGTGTGGAAGAAGAAAGTTAAGAGTAAATGTGAATAAGAGCAAGGTTATTAGGTACAGAAGGGTTGAGGGTCAAGTCAATTGGGAGGTGAGTTTGAATGGAGAAAAACTGGAGGAAGTGAAGTGTTTTAGATATCTGGGAGTGGATCTGTCAGCGGATGGAACCATGGAAGCGGAAGTGGATCATAGGGTGGGGGAGGGGGCGAAAATTTTGGGAGCCTTGAAAAATGTGTGGAAGTCGAGAACATTATCCCGGAAAGCAAAAATGGGTATGTTTGAAGGAATAGTAGTTCCAACAATGTTGTATGGTTGCGAGGCGTGGGCTATGGATAGAGTTGTGCGCAGGAGGATGGATGTGCTGGAAATGAGATGTTTGAGGACAATGTGTGGTGTGAGGTGGTTTGATCGAGTAAGTAACGTAAGGGTGAGAGAGATGTGTGGAAATAAAAAGAGCGTGGTTGAGAGAGCAGAGGAGGGTGTTTTGAAGTGGTTTGGGCATATGGAGAGGATGAGTGAGGAGAGATTGACCAAGAGGATATATGTGTCGGAGGTGGAGGGAACGAGGAGAAGAGGGAGACCAAATTGGAGGTGGAAAGATGGAGTGAAAAGGATTTTGTGTGATCGGGGCCTGAACATGCAGGAGGGTGAAAGGAGGGCAAGGAATAGAGTGAATTGGAGCGATGTGGTATACAGGGGTTGACGTGCTGTCAGTGGATTGAATCAGGGCATGTGAAACGTCCGGGGTAAACCAAGGAAAGCTGTGTAGGTAGGTATATTTGCGTGTGTGGACGTGTGTATGTACATGTGTATGGGGGGGGTTGGGCCATTTCTTTCGTCTGTTTCCTTGCGCTACCTCGCATACGCGGGAGACAGCGACAAAGTATAAAAAAAAAAAAAAAAAAATATATATATATATTAAAGCGTTGAAAAACGTGTGGAAGTCGAGAGCATTATTTCGGAAAGCGAAAATGGGTATGACTGAAGGAATAGTGGTTCCAATAATGTTATATGGTTGCAAGGCGTGGGCTATAGATAAGTTGTGCAGAGGAGGATGGATGTGCTGGAAATGAGATGTTTGAGGACAATATGTGGTGTGAGGTGGTTTGATCAAGTAAGTAATGAAAGGGTAAGAGAGATGTGTGGTAGTAAAAAGAAAGTGGTTGACAGAGCAGAGAAGGGTGTTTTAAAATGGTTTGGTCACATGGAGAGAATGAGTGAGGAAAGATTGACCAAGAGGATATATGTGTCAGAGGTGGAGGGAACAAGGAGAAGTGGGAGACCAAATTGGAGGTGGAAAGGTGGAGTGAAAGACTTTGAGTGATCGGGGCCTGAACATACAGGAGGGTGAAAGGCGTGCAAGGATTAGAGTGAATTGGAACGATGTGGTATACCAGGGTCGACGTGCTGTCAATGGATTGAACCAGGGCTTGTCAAGCGTCTGGGGTAAACCATGGAAAGTTTTATGGGGCCTGTATGTAGAAAGGGAGCTGTGGTTTTGGTGCATTACACATGACAGCTAGAGACTGAGTGTGAACGAATGTGGCCTTTGTTGTCTTTTCCTAATGCTACCTCACGCACATACGGGTTTTTTCATTTCATGTATGGCGGGGTGGCAACAGGAATGAATAAGGGCAGACAGTATGAATTATATACGTGTATATATGTATATGTCTGTGTATGTATATATATGTATACGTTGAGATGTATATGTATGTATATGTGCGTGTGTGGACGTGTATTTATATACATGTGTATATGGTAGGGTTGGGCCATTCTTTCATCTGTTTCCTTGCGCTACCTTGCTAATGCGGGAGACAACGAAAAAGTAAAATAAATGGAATAAAACACATAATTCATACTGTCTGCCTTTATTCATTACCATCGCCACCCTGCCACACATGATATAACAACCCCTCCCCCCGCATCTTAGCGAGGGTGCACTGGGAAACGACAACAAAGCCCACATTTGTTCACAATCAGTCTCTAGCTGTCAAGTATTAAGCACTGAAACCACAGCTCCCTTTCAACATCCAGGCCCCATAGAACCTTCCATGGTTTACCCCAGATGCTTAACACGCCCTGGTTCAATCCATTGACAGCACGTCGACCCTGGTACACCACATCGTTCCAATTCACTCCATTCCTTGCATGCCTTTCACCCTCCTGCATGTTCAGCCCCGATCACTCAAAATCTTTTTCACTCCATCTTTCCACCTCCAATTTGGTCTCCCATTTCTCTTCATTCCCTCCACCTCTGACACATATATCCTCTTGGTCAATCTTTCCTCACTCATTCTGTCAATGGGATCAAACCTTTTAAAAACACCCTCTTCTGCTCTCTCAAACACACTCTTTTTATACCACACATCTCTCTTACCCTATTAATACTTGCTCGATCAAACCACCTCACACCACATATTGTCCTCAAACATCTAATTTCCAGCACATCAATCCTCCTCTGCACAACTCTTTCTACAGCCCACGCCTCGCAACCATATAACATTGTTGGAAACACTATTCCTTCAAACATACCCATTTTTGCTTTCCAAGATAAATGTTCTTGACTTCCACACATTCTTCAACACTCCCTGAACTTTTGCCCCCTCCCCAACCCTATGATTTACTTCCGTTTCCATGGTTCCATCCGCTGCCAAATCCACTCCCAGATATCTAAAACACTTCACTTCCTCCAGTTTTCTCCATTCAAAATTACCTCCCAATTGATTTGTCCCTCAACCCTACTGTACCTAATAACCTTGCTCATATTCACATTCACTCTCAGCTTTCTTCTTTCACACACTTTACCAAACTCAGCCACCAGCTTCTGCAGTTTCTCACATGAATCAGCCACCAGCACTGTATCATCAGCGAACAACAAGTGACTCAATTCCTAAGCTCTCTCATCCACAAAAGACTGCATACTTGCCCCTCTTTCCAAAACTCTTGCATTTACCTCCCTAACAACCCCATCCATAAACAAATTAAACAACCATGGAGACATCACACACCCCTGCCGCAAACCTACATTCACTGAGAACCAATCACTTTCCTCTCTTCCTACACATACAATTGCCTTACAGCCTCGATAAAAACTTTTCACTGCTTCTAACAACTTGCCTCCCTCATCATATATTCTTAATACCTTCCACACAGCATCTCTATCAACTCTATCATATGCCTTCTCCAGATCCATAAATGCTACATACAAATCCATTTACTTTTCTAAGTATTTCTCACATACATTCTTCAAAGCAAACACCTGATCCACACATCCTCTACCACTTCTGAAACCACACTGCTCTTCCCCAACCTGATGCTCTGTACATGCCTTCACCCTCTCAATCAATACCCTCCCATATAATTTACCAGGAATACTCAACAAACTTGTACCTCTGTAATTTGGGCACTCACTCTTCTCCCCTTTGCCTTTGTACAATGGCACTATGCAAGCATTCCGCCAATCCTCAGGCACCTCACCATGAGTCATACACACATTAAATAACCTTACTAACCAGTCAACAATACAGTCACCCCCTTTTTTAATAAATTCCAGAGCAATACCATCCAAACCTGCTGCCTTGCCGGCTTTCATCTTCCGTAAAGCTTTTACTACCTCTTCTCTGTTTACCAAATCATTTTCCCTAACCCTCTCACCTTGCACACAACCGCGATCAAAACCCCTATATCTGCCAATCCATCATCAAACACATTCAAACCTTCAAAATACTCACTCCATCGCCTTCTCATATCACCACTACTTGTTATCACCTCCCCATTAGCCCCCTTCACTGAAGTTCCCATTTGTTCCCTTGTCTTACGCACTTTATTTACCTCCTTCAAAAACTCCTTTTTATTCTTCCTAAAATTTAATGATACTCTCTCACCCCAACTCTCATTTGCCCTCTTTTTCACCTCTTGCACCTTTCTCTTGATCTCCTGCCTCTTTCTTTTATACATCTCCCACTCATTTGCATTATTTCCCTGCAAAAATTGTCCAACTGCCTCTCTCTTCTCTTTCACTAATAATCTTACTTCTTCATCCCACCACTCACTACCCTTTCTAATCAACCGACCTCCCACACTTCTCATGCCACAAGCATCTTTTGCACAAGCCATCACTGCTTCCCTAAATACATCTCATTCCTCCCCCACTCCTCTTACCTCCCTTGTTCTCACCTTTTTCCATTCTGTACTCAGTCTCTCCTGGTACTTCCTCACACAAGTCTCCTTCCCAAGCTCACTTACTCTCACCACTCTCTTCACCCCAACATTCTCTCTTCTTTTCTGAAAACCTCCACAAATTTTCACCTTCGCCTCCACAAGATAGTGATCAGACATCATTCCAGTTGCACCTCTCAGCACATTAACATCCAAAAGTCTCTCTTTCACGCACCTATCAATTAACACATAATCCAATAATGCTCTCTGGCCATCTCTCCTACTTACATACGTATACTTATGTATATCTCTCTTTTTAAACCAGGTATTCCCAATCACCAGTCCTTTTTCAGCACATAAATCTACGAGCTCTTCACCATTTCCATTTACATCACTGAACACTCCATGTATACCAATTATTCCCTGAACTTCCACATTACTCACCTTTGCATTCAAATCACCCATCACTATAACCTGGTCTTGTGCATCAAAACCACTAACACACTCATTCAGCTGCTCCCAAAACACTTGCCTCTCATGATCTTTCTTCTCATGCCCAGGTGCATATGCACCAATAATCACCCATCTCTCTCCATCAACTTTCAGTTTTACCCATATCAATCTAGAGTTTACTTTCTGACACTCTATCACATACTCCCACCACTCCTGTTTCAGGATTAGTGTTACTCCTTCCCTTGCTCTTGTCTTCTCACTAACCCCTGACTTTACTCCCAAGACATTCCCAAACCACTCTTCCCCTTTACCCTTGAGCTTCGTTTCACTCAGAGCCAAAACATCCAGGTTCCTTTCCTCAAACATACTACCTATCTCTCCTTTTTTCTTATCTTGGTTACATCCACACACATTTAGACACCCCAATCTGAGACTTCGAGAAGGATGAGCACTTCCAGTGTGACTCCTTTTTCTGTTTCCCCTTTCAGAAAATTAACATACAAGGAGGGGAGGGATTCTAGCCCCCTGCTCCCGTTCCCTTTAGTCGCCTTCTACGACACGTGAGGAATGCGTGGGAAGTATTCTTTCTCCCCTATCCCCAGGGATATATATATATATATATATATATATATATATATATATATATATATATATATATATATCTTTTTTTTTTTTTTTTTTTTGCCGCTGTCTCCCGCGTTTGCGAGGTAGCGCAAGGAAACAGACGAAAGAAATGGCCCAACCCACCCCCATACACATGTATATACATACGTCCACACACGCAAATATACATACCTACACAGCTTTCCATGGTTTACCCCAGACGCTTCACATGCCCTGATTCAATCCACTGACAGCACGTCAACCCCGGTATACCACATCGCTCCAACTCACTCTATTCCTTGCCCTCCTTTCACCCTCCTGCATGTTCAGGCCCCGATCACACAAAATCTTTTTCACTCCACCTTTCCACCTCCAATTTGGTTTCCCTCTTCTCCTCGTTCCCTCCACCTCCGACACATATATCCTCTTGGTCAATCTTTCCTCACTCATTCTCTCCATGTGACCAAACCATTTCAAAACACCCTCCTCTGCTCTCTCAACCACGCTCTTTTTATTTCCACACATCTCTCTTACCCTTACGTTACTTACTCGATCAAACCACCTCACACCACACATTGTCCTCAAACATCTCATTTCCAGCACATCCATCCTCCTGCGCACAACTCTATCCATAGTCCATGCCTCGCAACCATACAACATTGTTGGAACCACTATTCCTTCAAACATACCCATTTTTGCTCTCCGAGATAATGTTCTCGACTTCCACACATTCTTCAAGGCTCCCAGAATTTTCGCCCCTTCCCCCACCCTATGATCCACTTCCGCTTCCATGGTTCCATCCGCTGCCAGATCCACTCCCAGATATCTAAAACACTTCACTTCCTCCAGTTTTTCTCCATTCAAACTCACCTCCCAGTTGACTTGACCCTCAACCCTACTGTACCTAATAACCTTGCTCTTATTCACATTTACTCTTAACTTTCTTCTTTCACACACTTTACCAAACTCAGTCACCAGCTTCTGTAGTTTCTCACATGAATCAGCCACCAGCGCTGTATCATCAGCGAACAACAACTGACTCACTTCCCAAGCTCTCTCATCCCCAACAGACTTCATACTTGCCCCTCTTTCCAAAACTCTTGCATTCACCTCCCTAACAACCCCATCCATAAACAAATTAAACAACCATGGAGACATCACACACCCCTGCCGCAAACCTACATTCACTGAGAATCAATCACTTTCCTCTCTTCCTACACGTACACATGCCTTACATCCTCGATAAAAACTTTTCACTGCTTCTAACAACTTGCCTCCCACACCATATATTCTTAATACCTTCCACAGAGCATCTCTATCAACTCTATCATATGCCTTCTCCAGATCCATAAATGCTACATACAAATCCATTTGCTTATATATATATATATATATATATATATATATATATATATATATATATATATATATATATATATATATATATATATATATATATATATATATATATATATATATATAATATATATATATATATATTTTTTTTTTTTTTTTTTTTTGCTGTCTCCCGCGTTTGCGAGGTAGCGCAAGGAAACAGAAGAAAGAAATGGCCCAACCCACCCCCATACACATGTATATACATACGTCCACACACGCAAATATACATACCTACACAGCTTTCCATGGTTTACCCCAGACGCTTCACATGCCCTGATTCAATCCACTGACAGCATGTCAACCCCGGTATACCACATCAATCCAATTCACTCTATTCCTTGCCCTCCTTTCACCCTCCTACATGTTCAAGCCCCAATCACAAAAATCTTTTTCACTCCATCTTTCCACCTCCAATTTGGTCTCCCACTTCTCCTCGTTCCCTCCACCTCCGACACATATTATCCTCTTGGTCAATCTTTCCTTACTCATTCCCTCCATGTGACCAAACCATTTCAAAACACCCTCTTCTGCTCTCTCAACCACGCTCTTTTTATTTCCACACATCTCTCTTACCCTTACGTTACTTACTCGATCAAACCACCTCACACCACACATTGTCCTCAAACATCTCATTTCCAGCACATCCATCCTCCTGCGCACAAATCTATCCATAGCCAACGCCTCGCAACCATACAACATTGTTGGAACCACTATTCCTTCAAACATACCCATTTTTGCTTTCCGAGATAATGTTCTTGACTTCCACACATTCTTCAAGGCTCCCAGGATTTTCGCCCCCTCTCCCACCCTATGATTCACTTCCGCTTCCATGGTTCCATCCGCTGCCAGATCCACTCCCAGAAATCTAAAACACTTTACTTTCTCCAGTTTTTCTCCATTAAAACTTACCTACCAATTGACTTAACCCTCAACCCTACTGTACCTAATAACCTTGCTCTCATTCACATTTCCTAAACCATGGAAAATTGTGTGGGGCCTGGATGTAGAAAGGGAGCTGTGGTTTCGGGCATTATTGCATGACAGCTAGAGACTGAGTGTGAACAAATGGGGCCTTTGTTGTCTATTCCTAGCGCTACCTCGCACACGAGGGGGAAGGGGGATGTTATTTCATGTGTGGCGAGGTGGCAATGGGAATAAATAAAGGCAGACAGTATGAATTATGTACATGTGTATGTGTGTGTGTGTGTCTGTGTGTGTATATATGTGTGTACATTGAGATGTATAGGTATGTATATTTGCGTGTGTGGACGTATATGTATATACATGTGTATGGGGGTGGGTTGGGCCATTTCTTTCGTCTGTTTCCTTGCGCTACCTCGCAAACGCGGGAGACAGCGACAAAGCAAAAAAATATATATATATATATATATATATATATATATATATATATATATATATATATATACATATATATATATATATATATATATATATATATATATATATATATATATATATATATATATATATATATTCTTTTCTTTCTTCTAAACTATTTGCCATTTCCCGCGTTGGCGAGGTAGCGTTAAGAACAGAGGACTGGGCCTTTTTTGGAATATCCTCACCTGGCCCCCTCTGTTCCTTCTTTTGGAAAATTAAAAAAAAAAAAAAACGAGAGGGGAGGATTTCCAGCCCCCCGCTCCCTCCCCTTTTAGTCGCCTTCTACGACACGCAGGGAATACGTGGGAAGTATTCTTAATCCCCTATCCCCAGGGATATATATATATATATATATATATATATATATATATATATATATATATATATATATATATATATATATATATATATATATATATATTGTAGAGGTTTTCAGAAAAGAAGAGAGAATGTTGGGGTGAAGAGAGTGGTGAGAGTAAGTGAGCTTGGGAAGGAGACTTGAGTGAGGAAGTACCAGGAGAGACTGAGTACAGAATGGAAAAAGGTGAGAACAAAGGAGGTAAGGAGGGGGGAGAAATGGGATGTATTTAGGGAAGCAGTGATGGCTTGCGGTAAAGATGCTTGTGGCATGAGAAGCGTGGGAGGTGGGTTGATTAGAAAGGGTAGTGAGTGGTGGGATGATGAAGCAAGATTATTAGTGAAAGAGAAGAGAGAGGCATTTGGACGATTTTTGCAGGGAAAAAATGCAAATGAGTGGGAGAGGTATAAAAGAAAGAGGCAGGAGGTCAAGAGAAAGGTGCAAGATGTTAAAAAGAGGGCAAATGAGAGTTGGGGTGAGAGAGTATCATTAAATTTTATGTAAAACAAAAAGATGTTTTGGAAAGAGGTAAATAAAGTGCATAAGAGAAGGGAGCAAATGGGGACTTCAGTGAAGGGGGCTAATGGGGAGGTGATAACAGGTAGTAGTGATGTGAGAAGGAGATGGAGTGAGAATTTTGAAGATTTGGTGAATGTATTTGATGATAGAGTGGCAGACATAGGGTGTTTTGGTCGAGGTGGTGTGCAAAGTGAGAGGGTTAAGGAAAATGATTTGGTAAACAGAGAAGGGGTAGTAAAAGCTTTGCGGAAGATGAAAGCCGGCAAGGCAGCAGATTGGATGGTTTTGCAGTAGAATTTATTCAAAAAGGGGGTGACTGTATTGTTGACTGGTTGGTAAGGTTATTTAATGTATGTATGACTCATGGTTAGGTGCCTGAGGATTAGCAGAATGCTTGCATAGTGCCATTGTACAAAGGCAAAGGGGGTAAGAGTGAGTGCTGAAATTACAGAGGTACAAGTTTGTTGAGTATTCCTGGTAAATTATATGATAGGGTATTGATTGAGAGGGTGAAGGCATGTACAGAGCATCAGATTGGGGAAGAGCAGTGTGGTTTCAGAAGTGGTAGAGGATGCATGGATCAGGTGTTTGCTTTCATGAATGTATGTGAGAAATACTTAGAAAAGCAAATGGATTTGTATGTAGCATTTATGGATCTGGAGAAGACATATGATAGAGTTGATAGAGATGCTCTGTGGAAGGTATTAAGAATATATGGTGTGGGGGGGAAAGTTGTTAGATGCAGTGAAAAGTTTTTATCGAGGATGTAAGGCATGTGTACATGTAGGAAGACAGGAAAGTGATTGGTTCTCAGTGAATGTAGGTTTGCAGCAGGGGTGTGTGATGCCTCCATGGTTGTTTAATTTGTTTATGGATGAGGTTGTTAGGGAGGTGAATGCAAGAGTTTTGGAGAGAGGGGCAAGTATGCAGTCTGTTGTGGATGAGAGAGCTTGGGAAGTGAGTCAGTTGTTGTTCACTCAAGATACATCGCTGGTGGCTGATTCGTGTGAGAAACTGCAGAAGCTGGTGAATGAGTTTAGTAAAGTGTGTGAGAGAAGAAAATTGAGAGTAAATGTGAATAAGAGCAAGGTTATTAGGTACAGTAGGGTTGAGGGTCAAGTCAATTGGGAGGTAAGTTTGAATGGAGAAAAACTGGAGGAAGTGAAGTGTTTTAGATATCTGGGAGTGGATTTGGCAGCAGATGGAACCATGGAAGCGAAAGTGAATCATAGGGTGGGGGAGGGGGCGAAAATTCTGGGAGCCTTGAAGAATGTGTGGAAGTCGAGAACATTATCTCCGAAAGCAATAATGGGTATGTTTAAAGGAATAGTGGTTCCAACAATATTCTATGGTCGCGAGGCATGGGCTATGGATAGAGTTGTGCACAGGAGGGTGGATGTGCTGGAAATGAGATGTTTGAGGACATTATGTGGTGTGAGGTGGTTTGATTGAGTAAGTAATAATAGGGTAAGAGAGATGTGTGGTAATAAAAAGAGTGTGGTTGAGAGAGCAGAAGAGGGTGTTTTGAAATGGTTTGGTCACATGGAGAGAATGAGTGAGGAAAGATTGACAAAGAGGATATATGTGTCGGAGGTAGAGGGAACGAGGAGAAGTGGGAGACCAAACTGGAGGTGGAAAGATGGAAGATTTTGAGTGATCGGGGCCTGAACATGAAGGAGAGTGAAAGGTGTGCAAGGAATAGAGTGAATTGGAACGATGTGGTATACCAGGGTCGACGTGCTGTCAATGGACTGAACCAGGGCATGTGAAGCGTCTGGGGAAACCATGGAAAGTTCTGTGGGGCCTGGATGTGGAAAGGGAGCTGTGGTTTCGGTGCATTATTAAATGACAGCTAGAGACTGAGTGTGAACGAAAGGGGCATTTGTTGTCTTTTCCTAGTGCTACCTCGCATACATGAGGGGGGAGGGGGTTGTTATTTCATGTGTGGCAAGGTGGCGATGGGAATGAATAAAGGCAGAAAGTATGAATTATGTACATTTGTATAAATGTATATGTCTGTGTGTGTATATATGTATACGGTGAGATGTATAGGTATGTATATTTGCGTGTGTGGACGTGTAAGGATATACATGTGTATGTGGGTGCGTTGGGCCATTCTTTCGTCTGTTTCCTTGTGCTACCTCGCAAACGCGGGAGACAGCAACAAAGCAAAATAATAATAATCAAAAAAAATTATCCCTGGGGATGAGGGAGAAAAAATACTTCCCACGTATTGCCTGCATGTCGCAGAAGGCGACTAAAAGGGGAGGGAGCGGGTGGCTGGAAATCCTCCCCTCTCGTTTTTTTTTCAATTTTCCAAAAGACGGAGCAGAGAAGGGGACCAGGTGAGGATATTCCCTCAAAGGCCCAGTCCTCTGTTCTTAACGCTACCTCGCTAACGCGGGAAATGGCAAATAGTGTGAAAAAAGAAAAAGAATATGGAAATGGTGAAGAGCTTGTAGATTTGTGCACTGAAAAAGGACTGGGGATTGGGAATACCTGGTTTAAAAAGAGAGATATACATAAGTATATGTATGTAAGTAGGAGAGTTAGTGAGCTTGGGAAGGAGACTTGTGTGAGGAAATACCAGGAGAGACTGAGTACAGAATGGAAAAAGGTGAGAACAATGGACGTAAGGGGAGTGGGGGAGGAATGGGATGTATGCAGTGATAGCTTGCGCAAAAGATGCTTGGGGCATGAGAAGCGTGGGAGGTGGGTATATTAGAAAGGGTAGTGAGTGGTGGGATGAAGAAGTAAGATTATTAGTGAAAGAGAAGAGAGAGGCATTTGGACGATTTTTGCAGGGAAATAACGCAAATGACTGGGAGATGTATAAAAGAAAGAGGCAGGAGGTCAAGAGAAAGGTGCAAGAGGTGAAAAAGAGGGCAAATGAGAGTTGGGGTGAGAGTATCATTAAATTTTAAGGAGAATGAAGAGAGGTTTTGGAAGGAGGTAAAGAAAGTGCGTAAGACAAGAGAACAAATGGGAACATTGGTGAAGGGGGTTAATGAGGAGGTAATAACAACTAATGGTAATGTGAGAAGGAGATGGAGTGAGTATTTTGAAGGTTTGTTGAATGTATTATGACAGAGTGGCAGATATAGGTTGTTTTGGTCAGGGTGGTGTGTGAAGTGAACGGGTCAGGGAGAATAATTTTGTAAATAGAGAAGAGGTAGTGAAAGCTTTGCAGAAGATGAAAGCCGGCAAGGCAGCGGGTTTGGATGGTATTGCAGTGGAATGTATTACAAATGGGGGTGACTCAGTTGTTGACTTGTTGGTAAGGATATTCAATGTATGTATGGGTTATGGTGAAGTGCCTGAGGATTGGTGGAATGCATGCATAGTGCCATTGTACAGAAGTAAAGGGGATAAAGGTTAGTGTTCAAATTACAGAGGTATAAGTTTGTTGAGTATTGCTGGGAAATTATATGGGAGGGTATTGATTGAGATGGTGATGGTGAAGGCATGTACAGAGCATCAGATTGGGGAAGAGCAGTGTGGTTTCAGAAAGGTAGAGGATGTGTGGATCAGGTGTTTGCTTTGAGGGATGTATGTAAGAAATACTTAGAAAAACAAATGGATTTCTATGTAGCATTTATGGATCTGGAGAAGGCATATCATAGAGATCATAGAGATGCTCTGTGGAAGATATTAAGAGAGTATGGTGTGGGAGGCACGTTGCTAGAAGTGAAAAGATTTTGTTGACGATGTAAGGCATGTGTGTGAGTGGGAAGACAGGAAAGTGATTGGTTCTCAGTGAATGTTGGTTTGCGGGAGACATCGACAAAGTATAATAAAAAAATAATATAACATTTTTCAAAGCAAACACCTGATCCATACATCCTCCACAACTTCTGAAACCACACTGCTTCTCCCCAATCCGATGCTCTGTGCATGCCTTCACCCTCTCAATCAATACCCTACCATATAATTTCCCAGGAATACTCAACAAACATATACCTCTGTAATTTGAACACTCACAGAAGGAGGAAAAGGATTAAGTTTTATCATAAATTCTTTCAATTTCAAAATCAAATACTCTAAAATTTTCTTTAACATCTGCATAAAATCACTTCATAATTAAAAAATAATAAGACAATTATGCAAGGTTGAATTGGATCACTGTAACATGAAAGCTAATCATCATCGTATACTGCATAATCCCTCCATTTTCTTGAAACTTTTTTGTTCCTTCAAAAATAATCTTATTCATATTCATCAGAATACAGACAAGATAATATATGTTATTAGTGTTTGTGTTCACAGTTCCACTTTTAGTATACTTATGTGACTGTAAAACCAACAAACAAAAGTCTTAAACAAATACTCTAAACATTACTACTTAGAATTTTTACACTGTAGAAAGATCTGTGATGAATGATGCCACTACTGTTAATGGTGAAGAGGTTACCACATTTTGTATCTAAAAACATGCATGAATTCTCATAAAAGCAAACTTGAAGAACTGTAAAAAAAAAGTTTTGGAAATATTAAAAAATAATAAAAAGAATTCAGCACTTACGTCGGGCATAGGACAGCAACCATAGTTACCATCCTTCATCTGACAACATGTATCACCTTCACGACACTGAAATCGTTCATCTGGACAAACTATATCTAATCTTTCATGATGCTCTTCTTCTACCTCTGCCTTAAATCCTGGCATTTCAGACAGCTTGTTCGTCATAGATGAGCGGGAGAGAAGAGACCATCTCATTTTCTTTTGCTGAAAATTTTAAACATGATAATATCTCCATAGCAAGTGTTTCAACTTCACTATGCAATACAGAACATGCAATCTCATACATAAAAACCATGTTTTGCAAATCTCTACAATCTCTTTTTTTCTATACAGTCCCATAGATGTATCCAAACCTTTAAGCTATATTTCCCTTTTCCATCTCCTCTTCCATTCATTTCATTTACATACTTTCTTAGGAATTTTCTGTGTATCTATCATTATATGCCCACATCAAAAACTCATTTTAACCCCACCTTTTTCATTTCTGTTACATCTTCATGTCTCATTTAGATCAAATTCCCTTATTACTCAAAAGAATCTGTTCATGAACCACATAAAGACACAAATGAATTATTTGGACATGTGGAGAGAATGAGTGAGGAAAGGTTGACAAAGAAGATTGTGTCAGAGGTGGAAGGAACAAGAAAATGGAGACCAAATTGGAGATGGAAGGATGGAGCGCAAAAGATTTTGAGCAAACAGAGCCTGGACATGCAGGAAGGTGAGATGCATGAAGAGTGAATTACAGCAATGTGGAATACATGGGTCACTGTGCTGTCAATGGACTGAGCCAAAGCATGTGAAATGTCTGGGGTAAACTATGGAGAGGTCTGTGGGGAACGGAGGTAAATAGGGAGTTCTGACTTCAGTGCATTACATATGACAGCTAGAGGCTGAGTGTGAAAGAATGTGGCCTTTCTTGTCTGTTTTCCTGGTGCTACTGTGTCAATGCAGGGGGTGCGATACTGTTTCTTGTGGGGTAGGGTGGCACCGGAAATGGACGAAGGCAAACAAGTATGAATTTGTACATGTGTACATATGTATATGGCTGTGTATGCATATGTATATGTATGTATATGTTGATAAGCATATGTATGTGTATGGGAGTATTTTATTTATCTATTTCATATCTATTTATCTATTTTGCTTTGTCGCTGTCTCCCGTGTTAGCGAGGTAGCGCAAGGAAACAGACGAAAGATTGGCCCAACCCACCCACATACACATATACGTATATACATACACGTCCACACACGCAAATATACATACCTATACATCTCAATGTATACATATATATATACAAACACAGACTTTTTTTTCTTTTAAACTGTTTGCCATTTCCCGCATTAGCGAGGTAGCATTAAGAACAGAGGACTGGGCCTTTTTTGGAATATCCTCACCTGGCCCCCTCTGTTCCTTCTTTTGGAAAAAAAAAAAAAACGAGAGGGGAGAATTTCCAGCCCCCCGCTCCCTCCCCTTTTAGTCGCCTTCTATGACACGCAGGGAATACGAGGGAAGTATTCTTAATCCCCTATCCCCAGGGATAACAAACACAGACATATACATATATACAAATGTACATAATTCATACTGTCTGCCTTTATTCAATCCCATCAACACCCTGCCACACATGAAATAACAACCCCCTTCCCCCCTCATGTACATGAGGTAGCACTAGGAAAAGACAACAAAGGCCACATCGTTCACATTCAGTCTCTAGTTGTCACCGAAACCACAGCTCCCTTTCCACATCCAGGCACCCCAGAACTTTCCATGGTTTACCCCAGACGCTTCACATGCCCTGGTTCAATCCATTGACAGCAAGTCGACCCTGGTATACCACATCCTTCCAATTCATTCTATTCCTTGCATGCCTTTCACCCTCCTGCATGTTTAGGCCCCGATCACTCAAATCTTTTTCACTCCATCTTTCCACCTCCAATTTGGTCTCCCACTTCTCCTCGTTCTCTCCACCTCTGACACATATATCCTCTTTGTCAATCTTTTCTCACTCCTTCTTTCCATGTGACCAAACCATTTCATAACACCCTCTTCTGCTCTCTCAACCACACTCTTTTTATTACCACACATCTCTCTTACCCTATTACTACTTACTTGATTAAACCACCTCACACCACAAATTGTCCTCAAACATCTCATTTCCAGCACATCCATCCTCCTCAGCACAACTCTATCTATAGCCCATGCCTCGCAACCATATAACATTGTTAGAACCACTATTCCTTCAAACATACCCATTTTTGCTTTCCGAGATAATGTTCTTGACTTCCACACATTCTTCAACACTCCCAGAACTTTCACCCCCTCCCCCACCCTATGATTCACTTCTGCTTCCATGGTTCCATCCGCTGCCAAATTCACTCCCAGATATCTAAAACACTTCACTTCCTCCAGTTTTTCTCCATTCAAACTTACCTCCCAATTGACTTGTCCCTAAACCCTACTGTACCTAACAACCTTGCTCTTATTCACATTGACTCTCAGCTTTCTTCTTTCACACACTTTACCAAACTCAGTCACCAGCTTCTGCAGTTTCTCACACGAATCAGCCACCAGCTCTGTATCATCAGCGAACAACAACTGACTCACTTCCCAAGCTCTCTCATCCACAACAGACTGCATACTTGCCCCTCTTTCCAAAACTCTTGCTTTCACCTCCCTAACAACCCATCCATAAACAAATTAAACAACCATGGAGACATCACACACCCCTGACGCGAAACTACATTCACTGAGAACCAATCACTTTCCTCTCTTCCTACATATACACATGCCTTACATCCTAAATAAAAACTTTTCACTGCTTCTAACAACTTGCCCCCCACACCACATATTCTTAATACCTTCCACAGAGCATCTCTATCAACTCTATCATATGCCTTCTCCAGATCCATAAATGTTACATAGAAATCAATTTGCTTCTCTAAGTATTTCTCACATACATGCTTCAAAGCAAACACCTGATCCACACATCCTCTACCACTTCTGAAACCACACTACTCTTCCCCAATTGAACTTCAGTGCTGCTTCTTAGCCTTTAGTGCCTCACCCTCAACAGGCCACTGACAGATGGAAACTCTGGCACACTGTTTGCAGAGGATACTGCCTAATGTTCCCAAACAGTATGTCTACCTATGTTTCTACCTAATGCTCTTACCTAAATGTTCCTATGTAATCATTCTACCTATTGCTCCTCCCTATATGTTCCTATGTACTCATTCTATCTATTGCTCTTCCCTACATGTTCCTATGTACTCATTATATATATTGCTCCTACCATTTTGCCGAAAGGTAGGGCTAGTGCACAATGCTTAACACAGGAAAATCTAGTTATGAAGAATGGGTTGTGTGAGTTAATCGTTTTTGTATTATTTATGACACAGAAAAATTGTATGTTTGTAGAAAGAATGCCAGTAGTCCATGTGTGGGTAAGGCAGAAAAAAAAAAAAGTTACCTGGGTCAGAGGAGTGCAACTTGACAACCACTGAAGTGCTGGCTCACCATGCAGTCATTACTAACCCTCCCAACACCCAAATGGGTGGTACTAGTAATATACCTCCTTGGCCATTGGCTGCCACCCAACTACTACCTAGTGGTTTTGACATAATATCCAGAGATATTTGAACACATGCTAAACAATACCTATAGGGGGGAAAAATGAATAACAGATCTTCTAGCCAAGTCACAGCTCACAAAAGGAAAGAAATCCTATGAAACGAACTAATGAATATTAACCATAAGCTCAAAATTTTAATTATACTTTGTCACTGTCTCCCGCGTTAGCAAGGTAGCACAAGGAAACAGGCGAAAGAATGCCCCAACCCACCCACATACACATGTATATACATACACATCCCGTGTCAGCAAAGGAGCTCAAGGAAACAGACGAAAGAATGGCCCAACCCACCCACATACACATGTATATACATACACATCCACACACACATATACATACCTATACATTTCAATGTATACATATGTAGATATACACAGACACATACATATATACACATGTACATAATGCATACTTGCTGCCTTTATTCTTTCCCGTCGCCACTCCGCTACACATGAAATTGACACCCCCTCCCCCGCACGTGCGTGAGGTCGTGCTAGGAAAAGACAACAAAGGCCATTTTCGTTCACACTCACTCTCAAGCTCTCATGTGTAATGCACCAAAACCACAGCTCCCTTCCCACATCCTGGCCCAACAAAACTTTCCATGGTTTACCCCAGAAGCTTCATGTCCAGGTTCAATTCATTGACAGCACGTTGACCCCGGTAATCCACATCCTACCAATTCACTCTATTCCTTGCACGCCTTTCACCCTCCTGCATGTTCAGGCCCCGATCGCTCAAAATCTTTTTCACTCCACCTTCCACCTCCAATCTGGTCTCCCACTTCTGATACAAAAGAGTTGACTAAGGTGTGCTGAAATTTTCTTGACATTTAGAGAGGAAGAGTGAAGAAAGGCTAACAAAGAGGATCCCCTTAGAAGAAGTGAAGATTTTAAGAAGAATGAAAAGGAGGAAAGAGTGGAATGAAAGAGGCTTTGGAGTGTCAAGGCCCTAACAATCGAAAGAGTTAGAGGGGTGCATGAAACAGCAAACTGATGCATGGTGACATGTATCTATTTGCTTGTTTTTAACATGTCAATGGGCTGAACCAGGGTATATGAAGTGATCAGGGAAAACCACACAATTGGTCTGTGTAAGTAGGCTGTGGATAACAGGCTCTGGTTTTGGTCAATTACTCATAAAATCTTGTAGATGTGAACAAATGAGGTTATATTTCCTCTGTTCCCAGTAATACCTCACTAAAGCAGGAAATAGCAATAGAGTATATATAAAAAAATTCAGCCAATTAACAATTGTATAAAGACAACAGCAATCTAATGCTATGACGTACCACTTTCTGTTCAGCTGTTCTCCCACAATATTCCTTTCCCAATTGTGATGCACTTGATTTCTTTCCAATCAAGTACTACTGTGTGTGTTTTCAGACCCCCCCATAAATCAAGACATTTCCCATATACTCACCACATCACATGTCCCAAGAGTAGTATTGCAAGTAGTGCCTTTAGGACAACAGTGGATTAAGTCAGTGCAACATGTAGCCTCTGAATATGGGCAGCAACCATAGCCAGAGTGAAGCATTTGGCAACATGTAAACTTCTCAGGGCAAGGATGACCATCAGGACATTTGCTCCCCGGATCTGATGGGAAGGATAAAGTCAACTATATAAAAACTCAAATAATCTACCACAGTATGACATGACAGAAACTAATCAAGTTGTTATGTACAAAAGAGCTTTAATCAAATTCAGCAGAACACTGTATGGTGCTGTAAATATTAAGGTTAGACTGCAAAATATAATTCTGAACTTCAATACTTCAATCAAAATAGGTGAAAAACTGAATTATATATAGTATTGGAAAGGTTTAGTTACTAATACCCAAAAGATGATATTTGCTCAGGATCTCTCTCTCTCTCTCTCTCTCGTGTGTTCTATGAATGGCATATAAACAATCAAATGGACTGAGATTTAGCTTAGAAAATAAACTAATGGAGACTACTAGCTGTTTTATTTCCAACTTTAGTAGTATGATGTAACAGACTTGGCAGGTGTTAGGAACAGGTAAGGTACAGCATGTACACAGCAGGTGGATGAGCCAGTGTTATAACAATTGTCAGATTTTCAAGTCTTAACCAGCAGTAATTGTCTGGTATTCATAAAAGAGTGAGAAATATTTTTGATTTATCATAACTAATGCAGTTCCTTGATCTATCGAACTATAAGTAAACCAATAAATTGCAATAAAAAGTAGCCAGAGATGTTCCTGCAGGCCAGTCATTGTTGTCTGGTAACCAAAGTTACTCCCTACTCCCTGCACCAGCTAAGCTTTGTGTCCACCCAGCTATCAGATCTGCATGAACAGAGAATAATCCATGAAAAGGAAAAAAGTAGGTTTGTAGATGTCTGGTCTGAGAGAGTTCCTAAAAGTCTGTATACAAAACAGCTAGGAGTGAGTAGGTCACTGACCTCATCTCTGTGGCAGTCTCTGTTTGGAAGAAGGCATTCACGAAACAAATGAGTATCTACTATCTATTCAGGAACATAACAATGGATGGGGATGGCATTCTTACCAAAAGAAAGACAAGAGAGTTAAAAGGCCATATACCTGACTTTTCATGAGCATTATGCAGAATCTCTGTTGGCTGTGGGATATAGGAGAGAAATCACACTTATTATCAATCAAGATTAACCAAAAACAAATATTCAGAAGTTGCACTTCATCAAGATGTGAATTTTATATCTACACTAAAGTTACCTGCCAATCCTTCATCTGAAGTTCTTAAGTCAGTTAATGTTCTGGGTACCTCTGGAATCATCTTTGTCTTCAGTGGGTATGCATTCAGGGAAAAATTCAGCTTAACATACTGAAATACAGAAAAACAAAGTAAAGAAAAAATTGGAGAAAATACTATTATTTATCTATTATACTTTGCCGCTTATACATACATGTCCACACATGCACCTATACATACCTAAACATTTCAACGTATACATATATATATATATATATACACACTCAAACATATACATACATACATACACATGTACATAATTCATACTGTCTGTCCTTATTCATTCCTGTCGCCACCCCGCCACACAGGAAATAACAACCCCTCCCCCCACACAGGCGCAAGGTAGCACCAGGAAAAGACAACAAAGGCCATATTCATTCACACTCAGTCTCTTCCTGTCATGTATAATGCAAGAGACCACAGCTCCCTTTCCACATCCAGGCCCCCACACAACTTTCCATGGTTTACCCTAGACACTTCACATGCCCTGGTTCAATCCATTGACAGCACGTCGACCCAGGTATACCACATACTTCTTGCACGCCTTACACCCTCCTACATGTTCAGGCCCCAATCGCTCAAAATCTTTTTCACTCCATCTTTCCACCTACAACTTGGTCTCCCACTTCTCCTCGTTCCCTCCACCTCTGACACATATATCCTCTTGGTCAATCTTTCCTCACTCATTCTCTCCATATGACCAAACCATTTCAAAACACCCTCTTCTGCTCTCTCAACCACACTCTTTATATTACCACACATATATCTAGCCCTTTCATTACTTACTCAATGAAACCACCTCACACCACATATTGCCCTCAAACATCTCATTTCCAGCACATCCACCCTCCTCCACACAACTATAACTATAGCCCATGCCTCGCAACCATATAACATTGTTGGAACCACTATTCCTTCAAACCTACCCATTTATGCTTTCTGAGATAATATTTTCACCTTCCACACATTTTCAATGCTCACAGAACTTTCGCCCCCTCCCCCATCCTGCGACTCACTTCCGCTTCCATGGTTCCATCCGCTGCCAAATTCACTCCCAGATATCTAAAACACTTCACTTCCTCCAGTTTTTCTCCATTCAAATTTACCTCCCAATTGACTTGTCCCTAAACCCTACTGTACCTAATAACCTTGCTCTTATTCACATTTACTCTCAACTTTCTTCTTTCACACACTTTACTAAACTCAGTCACCTGCTTCTGCAGTTTCTCACATGAATCAGCCACCAGCACTGTATCATCAGTGAAAAACAACTGACTCACTTCCCAAGCCCTCTCTTCCACAACAGACTGCATACTTGCTCCTCTCTTCAAAACTCTTGCATTCACCTCCCTAACAACCCCATCCATAAACAAACAACCATAGAGACATCACACACCCCTGCCACAAACCTACATTCACTGAGAACCAATCACTTTTCTATCTTCCTACTCGTACACATGCCTTACATTCTCGATAAAAACTTTTCACTGCATCTAGCAAATTGCCTCCAACACCATATATTCTTAATACCTTCCACAAAGCATCTCTATCAACTCTTATCATATGCCTTCTCCAGATCCATATATGCTACATACAAATCCATTTGCTTTTCTAAGTATTTCTCACATACATTCTTCAAAGCAAACACCTGATCCACACATCCTCTACCTCTTCTGAAACAACACTGCTCTTCCCTAATCTGATGCTCTGTACATGCCTTCACCCTCTCAATCAATACCCTCCCATATAATTTCCCTGGAATACTTAACAAACTGTAATTTGAACACTCACCTTTATCCCCTCTGCCTTTGTACAATGGCACTATGCATGCATTCCACCAATTTTCAGGCACCTCACCATGAGTCATACATACATCAAATATCCTTACCAACCAGTCAACAACACAGTCACCCTTTTTAAACAAATTCCACTGCAATACCATTCAAACTTGCTGCCTTGCCGGCTTTCATCTTCCGCGAAGCTTTTACAAATCACTCTCCCTAACCCTCTCACTTCGCACACCACCTCGACCAAAGGGCAAGGAATAGAGTGAATTGGAGCGATGTGGTATACCGGGGTTGACGTGCTGTCAGTGGATTTAATCAAGGCATGTGAAGCGTCTGGGGTAAGCTATGGAAAGCTGTGTAGGTATGTATATTTGCGTGTGTGGACGTATGTATATACATATGTATGGGGTGGGTTGGGCCATTTCTTTCGTCTGTTTCCTTGCGCTACCTCGCAAACGCGGGAGACAGCGACAAAGTATAATAAAAAAAAAAAAAAAAATATATATATATATATACACATATACACACATTCTTCAAGGCCCCCAGAATTTTCGCCCCCTCCCCCACCCTATGATTCACTTCCGCTTCCATGGTTCCATCCGCTGCCAGATCCACTCCCAGATATCTAAAACACTTCACTTCCTCCAGTTTTTCTCCATTCAAACTCACCTCCCAATTGACTTGACCCTCAACCCTACTGTACCTAATAACCTTGCTCTTATTCACATTTACTCTTATCTTTCTTCTTCCACACACTTTACCAAACTCAGTCACCAGCTTCTGCAGTTTCTCACATGAATCAGCCACCAGCGCTGTATCATCAGCGAACAACAACTGACTCACTTCCCAAGCTCTCTCATCCCCAACAGACTTCATACTTGCCCCTCTTTCCAAAACTCTTGCATTTACCTCCCTAACAACCCCATCCATAAACAAATTAAACAACCATGGAGACATCACACACCCCTGCCGCAAACCTACATTATCTCGGAAAGCAAAAATGGGTATGTTTGAAGGAATAGTGGTTCCAACAATGTTGTATGGTTGCAAGGCATGGGCTATGGATAGAGTTGTGCGCAGGAGGATGGATGTGCTGGAAATGAGATGTTTGAGGACAATGTGTGGTGTGAGGTGGTTTGATCGAGTGAGTAACGTAAGGGTAAGAGAGATGTGTGGAAATAAAAAGAGCGTGGTTGAGAGAGCAGAAGAGGGTGTTTTGAAGTGGTTTGGGCACATGGAGAGGATGAGTGAGGAAAGATTGACCAAGAGGATATATGTGTCGGAGGTGGAGGGAGCAAGGAGAAGAGGGAGACCAAATTGGAGGTGGAAAGATGGAGTGAAAAAGATTTTGTGTGATCGGGGCCTGAACATGCAGGAGGGTGAAAGGAGGGCAAGGAATAGAGTGAATTGGAGCGATGTGGTATACCGGGGTTGACGTGCTGTCAGTGGATTGAATCAAGGCATGTGAAGCGTCTGGGGTAAACCATGGAAAGCTGTGTAGGTATGTATATTTGCGTGTGTGGACGTATGTATATACATGTGTATGGGGGGGGTTGGGCCATTTCTTTCGTCTGTTTCCTTGCGCTACCTTGCAAACGCGGGAGACAGCGACAAAGTATAAAAAAAAATATATACACACACACACACATATACATATATACACATGTACATAATTCACACTGTCCACCCTTATTCATTCCCATCGCCACCCAGCCACACATGAAATAACAACCCCCTCCCCCCTCATGTGCGCGAGGTAGCGCTAGGAAAAGACAACAAAGGCCCCATTCATTCACACTCAGTCTCTAGCTGTCATGAAATAATGCACCGAAACCATAGCTCCCTTCCACATCCAGGCCCCACACAACTTTCCATGGTTTACCCCAGACGCTTCACATGCCCATTGACAACACATCGACCCCAGTATACGACATCATTCCTGTTCACTCTATTCCTTGCACGCCTTTCACCCTCCTGCATGTTCAGGCCCCGATCACTCAAAATCTTTTTCACTCCATCTTTCCACCTCCAATTTGGTCTCCCACTTCTCCTCGTTCCCTCCACCTCCGACACATATATCCTCTTGGTCAATCTTTCCTCACTCATTCTCTCCATGTGACCAAACCATTTCAAAACACCCTCTTCTGCTCTCTCAACCATACTCTTTTTATCATCGCACATCTCTCTTACCCTATTATTACTTACTCGATCGAACCACCTCACACCACATATTGTCCTCAAACATCTCATTTCCAGCACATCCACCCTCCTCCGCACAACACTATCCATAGCCCACGCCTCGCAACCATATAACATTGTTGGAACCACTATTCCTTCAAACATACCCATTTTTGCTTTACGAAATAATGTTCTCGATTTCCACACATTCTTCAAAACTCCCAGAACTTTTGCCCCCCTCTCCCAACCTATGATTCACTTCCGCTTCCATGGTTCCATCCGCTGTCAAATACACTCCCACATATCTAAAACACTTCACTTCCTCCAGTTTTTCTCCATTCAAACATACCTCCCAATTGACTTGTCCCTCAACCCTACTGTACCTAATAACCTTGCTCTTATTCACATTTACTCTCAGCTTTCTTCTTTCACACACTTTACCAAACTCAGTCACCAGCTTCTGCAGTTTCTTACACGAATCAGCCACCAGCGCTGTATCATCAGCTACTACTACTAACTAATTTTCCTTCCTACTACCTCTATCTAACGTTTCTACACAAAACTCCTCCCTAAATGCTCCAACTTACAACTACTATCTATTGTTCCCACTATTTTGCCAAAAGGTAAGGCTAACACAGTGTTCACTGGAAGAAAATCTAGAGTTACGAAAATGAGCTGTATGAGTTACGTGCTGTCAAGTCTTATATATGACAAGAAAAGACTATGTTTTTGGACACAATGCCAGTAGTCAATGTGTATGTAAGGCAGATGGAAAGAAAGTTATCTGGATCAGATAAGTGCAACTTGACAACTACAGAAATGCTGGCTTATGCAGCTGTCACTAATCCGCCCAATACCCAGATGGGTTACTGGCAATATACCTCCCTGGTTGTTAGCTGACTACCAACTACTGCCTACTACCCATTAGACTCTTTTAAATAAATAATCCAAAGACTTATTTTCCACTAAGTAATATTCACTCATCAAGGCCATCTTTCCTTGTCCCCACTCCTGTCCATATACACACTAATCGGATAAGAGTGACTAACTATTTGTACTGTATGGGGAGGTAATTTCACACTTGTGGGGCTCTATCTCCTGTACATTTTCTTCTTTTATGCAAATTTCAAAAATTCTGTTTGATGTCTGCATCTACCATACCTACAATCATTATATTCCATTCACCTACCACTCTTAAATGTAATACTTCTTCATACCTTTTTATTATTATTTTCTTGCTTAATTTCTTCTTCAGTCTTCTGGTTGTTCCATCCCTATCATTCTCAAAGAACAGATCAACAACTAAGTCATCAAATTTAAAGCTTGTGTTCATGTCATCCCTACCTATTATCTCTTTTAAGGTGGGCAAATTTAAGGCCTTGAGCACCTATTATCTCTTTTAAGATGGGCAAATTTAAGCCTTGAGGACTTAACTGTAACTTGGCTCTTTTGAATTCTGGTATTAATTTTTTATTACAAGGGCTTTTTCTCTATCATGTCTTTATGCTTCGCAAAGTGCAGCGACCAAACTTGAGAAGTATATTCTACTTTTGGCTTTTTGCAGTATGTGAACAGCTTGCAGATTATTCCTTTATCCATGAACTTGAATGCAATTCTAATACTTGATTACAGACAGTTGCTCTCCTTAACTCTTCTCCTACAGGGGTACTCGGGTGACCAGTTAAGAACTGTCAATTCCCATGTCTCTATCACACAAATATTTTTCCTAAATCATAATAATATATAAACCCTTATATGCTGTACTGTGTAAGTCTAAAAACTTAAGTCATGATTAGGTCACCCCTCTCTCTTCTTTCCTCCATGGTGGGCAAATTTAAGGCTTCTAGCCTTTTCCAGTAATCATCTTCCCTTAATTTAGGTACTAACTTTATTGCCCTCCTCTGGACCTTCTCTACCAGCTCTTTGTGCTTCTTTAGGTATAGTAACAAAACTCGAGAAGCATATTCTAGTTTCAGCATTAAGGAGGTTATGAACAGCTTGCCAAATACTTCTTATCCATATAGTTGAAAGCTACTCTAATATTTGCAAGCAGACAGTTTGTCTCCTTCACTATTCTCCTAATGCAGCCTCCAGAGAACAGTAATGGATGATGTCACCTCCAAAGTCCCACTCAAACAAAGAACCCTGCAGCTTATATGCTGCCAGAAAATAATCAAATTGAGGCCTTTCATTCTGTTCCATTCTTATTACTTTCCATTTGTTCAGTTTGAATTTCATCAAACATATATCAAGACCAACTTTGGAGGCTGCTTGCATCAACCACATACATATTCTGATAGGAGTCCATACCTTCTGGCATGAAGTTCACAAAGATGTGGCACTCCATTGGTGATCATCCATTTGGAGAGGGCTCTCCTGCCATGTGTCATTTGTTCCCCTCGACAAGGATATTCTTCTATTCATCAAAGGAGTAACCCTTTTGTTCTGAAAATCCACCCAACCTTCCTTTCTGTGTAAGAAATGTTTCACTATCTTTAAAAAAACTAAAAGGTTTGTCACACTTAACCTTTCCCTCTCTCACTTAGGTATTTTCCCTTAAGTAGAGGGACATCCATTTTTGTATAATTATATTCTCCAACACTTAACTAACCACACTCCTCAGGAAGACTGGTCTGCAGTTCAGCACCTCTTCCCGGTCTCCCATCTTACAGATGGGTATAACATTTGCTCTTTTCCACTTACATGCCCTTTGCCTTTTCTAGCAACTTCTTGAACGGTATTTCAAGAGTCCATACACACATTTCAAGAACATACATAAAAGTGAAATTTCAAACGGACCATGAGCATTGTACGAATCAAACCTCTTAGTATTCTGTTAGTCTTCTGGATATCTGGATATATCAGCAATCTCTGAAACCTTCTCCCCATCCCATTACACTAATTTTAGAGACATACTGTCTTCCACAGTGAAAACACTTTTGAACTTGTTATTCAGTTCCTCACATATCTTTCCATCATCCTTTCCAATTCTTAACTCAGATTCCCTTGGCCTGATCAGCTGCTCATTAACTGTAACTGTGAGTATGTGTAATTACCAATTTCTAATATCGTATTTGGAAAGTTATGAAAAGAATGTTTTACATGCAGAGCCCAATCCCTTGTACTTTTTGTACCATCATGGAAACTTTTGGATTTTTTTAGTGTAGCTCTGATACTGCACTTTCTATGGAACTATTCAATGTCAACTCATCCAGTTGATTCAGGAATTTAATGGCTCCTATCACTCATCCCTTTCTCTTCTGTACTCTATAGGAGACAGCTGTGTAGCTTTAACTGTTCATTGCATATAATCCCTCTTAATCATGCTATTATCTTGGCTGTGCTTCACTGAATCATCTCAATCAATCTTTATATATATTTTTGTGAGGCTACCACACTTGAAAGGCATATTTCTGTTTCAGGTTAATATATACAGATAATATCTCACCATACAGTGAATGCAATTTTGATATGTGCCAGTAGGCATTTAACTTATCTGACAATTTTTCTAACATGAGGCTGTGGTGACAGATCAGGTACAAAGCTGATCCCTGAATTGCTTGTACAACAAATCCAGCAGCTTGTTTCCTACTAAGTAGTGTTCATGCCTGGGCCTTCTTATGCTGTGTTAAGTCCTTACGACATTACACTAATCAGGACCACATCTTATTGTCATTCATCTGACTAATTTTTGAGTTCACCTACGTCCCCCTATGAGCTGACGATATCACTACCATTCCTTATTTCTCTAACAACCTTGATATTACTGAGAAACATGATTAGGCATAAGTGAGGTCCTTCTAGTAAGTCATTTACATACACCTAAAACAGCAGTATGCCCTGGCCCTATGACACGTGACTTGTAGTAACCATATCCCACTATCATAATGTGCCTCTTAACTATGTCTTTTGTTCCCTTCCAAACAGGTAATCCTCAATACAATGGAGTTTATTCCTTATTCTTGCCTGAAGTCAAAAGGTTTCCAGCAGTCTAAGAGCACAAAGTCTTACGAATCCATCTCTTTGGTCTACAAGCAAGCTCAACCTGTTGTTAAAGTCTAACAGGTCGTGATAGATGCCTCTTCTATGCAAACATACTAGCTTTCAGTTTTGAAGTTTCTCCTTTGTAGGCAGTCATTTATTTTCTTTCTGATTACATGTTGATATGAATTTTCTAACCATGCTCATCAATAAAAAAAGGACTGTAGTTTGACGAGATTACCCGGTCATCTTTCTTAAAAGTAATCAAAATGTTTGTCTTCTACCAAATCTTTGGAACTGTCCCTTCTTCTTGTATCCAACTGAATAGTATTTTGAGAGGACTAACAAGTTCCTCAGCACACTCCTCAATCACACATGGAAAGCCTTCAAATGGTCCATCTGCTTTAAATGTGTAAAGTTTCTTTAATATCTTGATTCAGTTCTGTTAATCTCGGCCCTTTCCTAAACTTCTTGCTCCGTCATCTCACCTTTCTAAGACTTGTGTACTATCATCATGTATTTCCCTGTCTTCAAGAATCTTTCTCTTTGAATTCCCTAGCCTAATTAGTTGTTACATTACCAACAGTTTGCATCAGATAAACTTAAGGAAAAGCTCTGGGTTCTCATTTGCCCAGTTCACAATGTTATCAAAACCTCTCTGCTACTCCTTCCTCAAACTGCACTACTCACTTCTTCCTCACCTATTTCTTTCTACTGCTGGCTGGCAACAGCACTGTTTATACCTTTTCCAAAGTATACCCTCAAGGTCTCACTTCTTGCCATTTTGAAATAAATTGTGCCTCTTTTCTTTTCATTCCTCTACTCCTTTTAGTGTTCCATAGTACTCATGTTCTGCCTCCTTCAAGGTAGATTTCACAAAAGCATCTACAGCATTGGGCTATTCTCTGGTAGAATTCTTTTTTTCACTCCACTACACTCTCAAATAACTTTACCTGTTCTATGTATTTGCCTCATTTCATTTTCACTTGGGGTCCTGTGGTTCCTCTGATCCTCCTCCTGCTTCCATCTCCACCACACAGTCAAAAGTAAGTAATATAAGCTCACTTTTCCAAAGACTCATATAGATCTAGTGGGCTCGAAGTCCACATGATTATGCATAAAAACGTCTAGCAAAGATGGTGCATCTTCCCCCACTGTTTCATATGCTCTGAAACATGCTGATGTAGGTAGTTCTGCAAACATTCAAGAAACATTTATTGTCATGTTTCCTTGTTTCCATAAGTGTATGAGTTCTCCCTGTCTATTTCCCTGTTATACAAGTCCCCCATAATCAGTAATTTACCATCTTGGCTATATGGCATCTCTCACCATCTTTCTTATCAAAATGTGTACATCATTAACTTTGTAATCATCTATTTTGAATTATCTATTGTAATGTGAAGGAGGAATTTCAAACTCTTGGGGCCCTATCTTTTAAACATTCTTTATTATTATACAAATTCTTAAAGTTGTGTATGCTGTCTGCACTAACCATGTCCTCATCAGTCTATTTCATTCTTGCACCACTCTTATACTATCAAGTCATTCTTTACATCTTAAGTTTTTGCTTAATTTCATGTTATGTCCTATGGTTGCTCTACCCTGCATCTCTTAAAGAATTGTTCACTGTCCACATCATGGATCTCTTTTAAAATTTAAAAGCTTGTGATCACATCACTCACTCACTCTTCTTTCTTTAAAGGCAAGCAAATTTAAAGCCTTTAGCCTTGCCCCATAGCTTAGCTCTCTTAATTCTGATGCCATCAATGTTGCCCACCTTTGGACCTTCTCAATTATCTCTACGCACTTCAGTTAGGTGTAGGACAGTATATCTCCTTCACTATACTCCTAATAAGGGGCTCAGGCAACATATCAAGCATGACGTTGTCTCCAAAGTACTTATAAAATGAAATCCTAAAACGTACATCCTGCTGGATAATAATGATGATGATCATGTGCATGTGCGTGTGTGTGTGTGTGCGAAAACATGTCAAATTTTAGATACTCACACTACAGGCTCCAGTTTTCGGGTTACACTGGGAGCCTCCTGGGCAGCAGTGGAAGCCATCTAAGCAGCATTTGGCATCATGAAAAGGACAACATCCATATTGTCCACTGTACATCTTACAACAGGTGAAGTCTCCTGGACAACGATGATCATCAGGACATTTGTTTTCTGTGAACTCTTCTATAAGAAAAGAAAAAGATAAATTTAAGTTCTGGAGTTCAATATGATGTTTATTGCTAATGGAAAACTTAAAAAAAAATAACATACCTTGTGACTTCCCTTTTCCAGCACTTCTCTTTTTTCTTTTACTAAAGAACCATCAAATGCATTAGTACATTAAAAAACATAAGTAAATACAACCTAGACTTTACAACCTGTAACCCCTTAAAAATACCAAGGTGATAATAACGTGTACACAAAAATCATACATTTCTTCCTCTTCATAAAATTATTATGAGTACCAAGCAAGAGAATTGTGCTTCTAACCCCTTTGGAAGCCTGCAGAGCTCTTTCTTTGTTGTAACCACACTTCTAAAAAGCTCTACGGTGCAACAGAGAATCATGTAGTTACACTAACCCATGAAATCATCATGCAACTGATATATGGCATTACGTACAATACATATATGACAATATCTCCCCACATCAAAACAAAAGCAACACACAAAAGAAATGCCCACAGAACACTTACTGGTACCATATTAGAATCCCTTAACATCCTCAACAGAGAATTCATCTCTTCTACATTATGGTATGCCTCACTTGCCTAAAAAAACACCCTTTCAAAAGCAAATTTAAAAAAGGTGAAAACCAAATGAAATAAAATACAATTATTCACTACCTAGCAACCACATTCAATCAACACCTGCACAGTGAAACAAAGCTCCTCACAATACAATCCCATCTCAAAAAGCTCAACACAAAATTCTTTCCAACAACAGTAAACCCCTCGTATCCAAACCCCTCCATTACTAACAACCAAACCTTTTACAAAAAAAACATTGTAATCTTATCACCAACTTCAGCAATCTCAACTCAAAAGTTTGCCAACTGCTAAAAAACATGGCACTGAAAAAACATACACACTGAAATCACACAGCAATAACTAAAATATCTCACTACTACGTTATCCTTTCTATCAAAATTCACATTTTTCAACACTATCTAGCCTGTTTAATTTCAAGGACATTCATAAAGAGAGTCTGGAAAAGAGGCTTCTGTGAAGAGATACCTTGAGAGACTGAGTGACGAATGGCAAAAAGTGAAAGTAAACAAAGTTAGGAATGAGGAATGGGAGGTATCTATGGAATTAATGCTGGCATGTGTCAGTGGGTGAGTTGTATGCAGATATGTGTATTATGTAGAAGGTAAAAGGTGGGTCCGTGAGACAGTGAAGTTAGGCTGCTAGAGAAAGTCATGACAAGAGATTTGGTAAAGACAAAAGAGGTGGTAAAAGTCTTGCATAAGATGAAATGTGGAAAGGTGGCTAGACTGTATGGTATTGCAGTTGAAATCCTGAAGAAAGGGGGTGATTTTGTTGCCGACTGGTCATTTAGGATTTTCAATATATGTATGGATCACGATGAGGTGCCATAGGACTGGTGAAATACATGTGTAACATCAATGTGTGAAGGCAAGGGGTACAAAGGTGAATGTTCAAATTATTTTAAATTGCAATGGAATAAGTTTGTTGATCATACATAGTAATTTGTATGGAAGAGTGGTGGCATACACAGAGCATAAGACTGAGAAGGAACAGTGTTAAGAAAAACATTTATGGCATTTATGGATCTGGAGAAAGACATCGTAGGACTGACAAATATGCTTTGTAGAAGTGTTACAAATATATGGTATGGGAAAGAAAACTATTAAGAGCGGTGAGGCATTTTCATTACGAGTGTAAGGCATGTGTACAAGTAGGTAGAGTGGAGAGTGAATGATTTCAAGTGAAGGGGATTCTGCAGCATGGTCTGTGATATCACTAGCATTGTTTGATTTATTTATGGTTGGAATGGTGAGGGAGGTAAATGCAAAGGTCTTGGAAAGAGGGGTAGATCTGCAGTCTGTAGGGGGTATGAGATAAAGGAACATGAGAAATGAATCATTTATTGTTCTGGTGGCAGATTCAAGCATGAAATTGCATTAGTTTGTGTCTGAATTTGGCAGTGTGTGTGACAGTAGGACGTTGAGAGTAAATGCAAATAAAAAGAATAAAAACAAAGGTATTCAAAATACAAGGGAGTGGACATGGCAGCAAATGGAGCCTTACAAGTGGAGGTGTATCACCAGTAGATGAAGGAGCAAAGATTCTGGGAGTATTAAGGAATGTGTGGAATGGGAGGTTACTATTGGGAAGGGTACAAATGGGTATATTTGAACCTAGAATAGTCCCAGCAACAATGTATGGTAAGGGCTATGTACTGAAGAGGGTGGATGTGTTGGGAATTAAATGTTTAAGGGCAATACATAGTGTTAGGATGGCTGATTTAGTAAGTAATGACAGGTATGAGAAAGGTGTAGTATTAAGAAGAGTATGGCTGAGAGCTAAAAAGGATGTGCTAAAATTATCTGAAAATATAGAGAGAATGAGTCAGAAAAACTCACAAAGAGGATATGTGTCAAAAGTGGTGGGGACAAAGAAAGAGGGGAGATTGAACTGGACATAGAAAGATGGAATAAATAAGATTTAGAGTACTTAGGGAATGAACATGCACAAGGATGAAAGGTAGACATGGGATACAGTGAACTGAGTGACATGGCATAGATAGTCATGTGTGTAAATGGACTGCACAGCCACGAAAAACCACAGAAAAGCCTGTGGAGCATGGTTAAGGATAGGAGGGCTGTGATTTTGATACATTTGACATGACAGCCAGAGAAATGATGAGGGAATGAGGCCTTTTTTTCATTTGTTCTTGACCTACCTATCTATTGTGAGAAACAGCAAACATGTATGAAAGTGAACAAATTTTTGCAAATAGTTGAAACAGTGAATGTTAAAAATCAAAAGTGCTAAAAGCTGGGTATATGTATGTCTATTTTAACTACATAACCCTAAAACCTCTTTAGCAGGGCTCCTGCAGCTTTAAAGCTGTGCTACAATCAATAAAAGGGAGATGATGGACTCATTTGGAGTAAGAAGTTCCACTAAGAGTTTGCAAACCTTTCTCTGTTTTCTGTCTAATGATGATGATACAACTCCTATCAAAGATAAACTGAAGAGATGTGTGCCAAAAACTTACATGATGAAGTCTCTGTCATATCTCTAACACGTTTACATGTTTGCCATTTCTCATGTTAGCAAGGTAGCATCAGGAACAGATGAAGACACTGCCTCATTTGCTTACATTCACTTCATAGATGTCAAATGTAATGCACAGCCTTAACACGATTAATATATGAAATATAAACGTAGTTTCTAAAAGCTCAGGACATGACAAACAATGATTATGGCCGATATATAGAATTTATAATGTATTTGTGGAACTGGGGGAGGACACCTAAGAAAGGTGGGTGGAATACATTGAGAAGGGTGTAATGTGCAGAGACATTCAAAAGATCCACTGATTTACCTTTCTGGAAATTTTCTACTTTATATGGGCCCTTGAAAATGATTTGGTAAATAGAGAAGAGGTAGTAAAAGCTTTACGGAAGATGAAAGCCGGCAAGGCAGCAGGTTTGGATGGTATTGCAGTGGAATTTATTAAAAAAAGGGGGTGACTGTATTGTTGACTGGTTGGTAAGGCTATTTAATGTATGTATGATTCATGGTGAGGTGCCTGAGGATTGGCGGAATGCTTGCATAGTGCCATTGTACAAAGGCAAAGGGGATAAGAGTGAGTGCTCAAATTACAGAGGTATAAGTTTGCTGAGTATTCCTGGTAAATTATATGGGAGGGTATTGATTGAGAGGGTGAAGGCATGTACAGAGCATCAGATTAGGGAAGAGCAGTGTGGTTTCAGAAGTGGTAGAGGATGTGTGGATCAGGTGTTTGCTTTGAAGAATGTATGTGAGAAATACTTAGAAAAACAAATGGATTTGTATGTAGCATTTATGGATCTGGAGAAGGCATATGATAAGAGTTGATAGAGATGCTCTGTGGAAGGTTTTAAGAATATATGATGTGGGAGGCAAGTTGTTAGAAGCAGTGAAAAGTTTTTATCGAGGATGTAAAGCATAAGTACGTGTAGGAAGAGAGGAAAGTGATTGGTTCTCACTGAATGTGGGTTTGGGGCAGGGGTGTGTAATGTCTCCATGGTTGTTTAATTTGTTTATGGATGGGGTTGTTAGGGAGGTGAATGCAAGAGTTTTGGAAAGAGGGGCAAGTATGAAGTCTGTTGTGGATGAGAGAGCTTGGGAAGTGAGTCAGTTGTTGTTCGCTGATGATACAGCGCTGGTGGCTGATTCATGTGAGAAACTGCAGAAGCTGGTGACTGAGTTTGCTAAAGTGTGTGAAAGAAGAAAGTTAAGAGTAAATGTGAATAAGAGCAAGGTTATTAGGTACAGTAGGATTGAGGGTCAAGTCAATTGGGAGGTAAGTTTGAATGGAGAAAAACTGGAGGAAGTAAAGTGTTTTAGATATCTGGGAGTGGATCTGGCAGCGGATGGAACCATGGAAGTGGAAGTGAATCATAGGGTGGGGAGGGGGCGAAAATCCTGGGAGCCTTGAAGAATGTTTGGAAGTTGAGAACATTATCTCGGAAAGCAAAAATGGGTATGTTTGACGGAATAGTGGTTCCAACAATGTTGTATGGTTGCGAGGCGTGGGCTATGGATAGAGTTGTGCGCAGGAGGGTGGATGTGCTGGAAATGAGATGTTTGAGGACAATATGTGGTGTGAGGTGGTTTGATCGAGTAAGTAATGTAAGGGTAAGAGAGATGTGTGGAAATAAAAAGAGTGTGGTTGAGAGAGCAGAAGAGGGTGTTTTGAAATGGTTTGGTCACATGGAGAGAATGAGTGAGGAAAGATTGACCAAGAGGATATATGTGTCAGAGGTGGAGGGAACGAGGAGAAGTGGGAGACCAAATTGGAGGTGGAAAGATGGAGTGAAAAAGATTTTGAGTGATCGGGGCCTGAACATGCAGGAGGGTGAAAGGAGGGCAAGGAATAGAGTGAATTGGAACGATGTGGTATACCGGGGTCAACGTGCTGTCAATGGATTGAACCAGGGCATGTGAAGCGTCTGGGGTAAACCATGGAAAGTTCTGTGGGGCCTGGATGTGGAAAGGGAGCTGTGGTTTCGGTGCATTATTACATGACAGCTAGAGACTGAGTGTGAACGAATGGGGCCTTTGGTGTCTTTTCCTAGCGCTAACTCGCACACATGAGGGGGAGGGGGTTGTTAGTCCATGTGTGGCGAGGTGGCGATGGGAACAAATAAAGGCAGACTATGAATTATGTACATGTGTATATATGTATATGTCTGTGTGTGTATATATATGAGTACATTGAGATGTAAGTTTGAATGGAGAAAAACTGGAGGAAGTAAAGTGTTTTAGATATCTGGGAGTGGATCTGGCAGCGGATGGAACCATGGAAGCGGAAGTGGATCATAGGGTGGGGGAGGGGGCAAAAATCCTGGGAGCCTTGAAGAATGTGTGGAAGGCGAGAACATTATCTCGGAAAGCAAAAATGGGTATGTTTGAAGGAATAGTGGTTCCAACAATGTTGTATGGTTGCGAGGCGTGGGCTATGGATAGAGTTGTGCGCAGGAGGATGGATGTGCTGGAAATGAGATGTGTGAGGACAATGTGTGGTGTGAGGTGGTTTGATCGAGTAAGTAATGTAAGGGTAAGAGAGATGTGTGGAAATAAAAAGAGCGTGGTTGAGAGAGCAGAAGAGGGTGTTTTGAAATGGTTTGGGCACATGGAGAGAATGAGTGAGGAAAGATTGACCAAGAGGATATATGTGTCGGAGGTGGAGGGACGAGGAGAAGTGGGAGACCAAATTGGAGGTGGAAAGATGGAGTGAAAAAGATTTTGTGTGATCGGGGCCTGAACATGCAGGAGGGTGAAAGGAGGGCAAGGAATAGAGTGAATTGGATCGATGTGGTATACCGGGGTTGACGTGCTGTCAGTGGATTGAATCAGGGCATGTGAAGCGTCTGGGGTAAACCATGGAAAGCTGTGTAGGTATGTATATTTGCGTGTGTGGACGTATGTATATGCATGTGTATGGGGGTGGGTTGGGCCATTTCTTTCGTCTGTTTCCTTGTGCTACCTCGCAAACGCGGGAGACAGCGACAAAAAAAAAAAAAAAAAAAAAAAAAAAAATCATTGAGATGTATAGGTATATATATTTGCGTGTGTGGACGTGTATGTATATACATGTTTATGTGGGCGGGTTGGGCCATTCTTTCGTCTGCTTCCTTGCGCTATCTCACTAACGCGGGAGACAGCGACAAAGCAAAATAAAAATAAAAAAAAAATAATGGGCCCTTGATACGGATGATACCTCAAAAACTATAGGTCAAATTTTCCCATCTTTACTGATTACTGACACTGATATATGTCAGATGTAATCCATAACCAGAATGCAGAAATATCAAAAATGCTCAGTTAACCAAAGATAACCCAAATGGGATGGCACTACACACCTACCCCATCCAGGATTCTGCCTTAATGCAGTGTAAACAAATAAGATCACATATGATATAGATGCTTTGTGGAAGGTCTTAAGAATATATGGTGTGGGAGGTAAGCTGCTTGAGGCAGTGAAAAGTTTTTAATCAAGGATGTAAGGCATGTGTACAAGGAGGAAGAGAGGAGAGTGATTGGTTTCCAGTGAAGGTCAGTCAGCAGTGGGGGTGTGCAATGTCCCCATGGTTGTTTACTGTTTATGGATGGGGTGGTTAGGGAGGTAAATGCAATTAGGGAGGTATATGCAAGAGTTTTGGAGTGAGGGGCAAGAATGCAGTCTATTGGAAATGTGAGGGCCTGGGAAGTGAGTCAACTGTTGTTTGCCAATGATACATCTCTGGTGGGTGACTGGAGTGAGAAACTGCAGAAGTTGGTGATGAGTTTTAAAAAGTGTGTGAAAAGAGAAAGTTGAGAGCAAATGTGAATAACAGCAAGGTTATTAGGCTCAGTAGGGTTGAGGGACAATTTAACTGGGATGTAAGTTTGAATGGAGAAAAATGGGAGGAAGTGAAGTGTTTTAGATATCTGGAAGTGGACTTCACAGTGAATGGAACCATGGAAGTGGAAGTGAGTTACAGGGTGGGAGAGGGGGCATTTATGTATACATATATGTGTATATGAGTGGATGGGCCATTATTCGTCTGTTTCCTGGTGCTACCTCGCTGACACGGGAAACAGCATCTCCCAGTCATTTGCACTACTTTCCTGCAAAAATAGTCCAAATGCCACTCTTTTCTCTTTCACTAATAATCGTACTTCTTCATCCCACCACTCGCTACCCTTTCTAATCTGCCCACCTGCCACCTTTCTCATGCCACAAGCATCTTTTGTGCAAGCCATCACTGCTTCCCTAAATACATACCATTCCTCCCCTACTCCACTTACGTCCTTTGCTCTCACACTTTTCCATTCTGCACTCAGTCTCTCCTAGTACTTCCTCACACAAGTCTCCTTCCCAAGCTCACTTACTCTCACCACTCTCTTCACCCCAACATTCTCTCTTCTTTTCTGAAAACCCCTATAAATCTTCACCTTCACCTCCATAAGATAATGATCAGACATCCCTCTAGTTACACCTCTCAGCACATTAACATCCAAAAGTCTCTCGCGCGCCTATCAATTAACACGTAATCCAATAATGCTCTCTGGCCATCTCTCCTACTTACATACGTATGCTTAGGTATATCTCTCTTTTTAAACCAGGAATTCCCAATCATCAGTCATATTTCAGCATACAAATCCACAAGCTCTTCACCATTTCCACTTACAACACTGAACACTCCACGTACACCAATTATTCCCTCAACTGCCACATTACTCACCTTTGCATTCAAATCACCCATCACTATAACCTGGTCTCTTGCATCAAAACTACTAACACACTCATTCAGCTGCTCCCAAAACACTTGCCTCTCATGATCTTTCTTCTCATGCCCAGGTACATATCCACCAAAAATCACCTATCTCTCTCCATCCACTTTCAGTTTTACCCATATCAATCTAGAGTTCACTTTCTTACACTCTACCACATACTCCCACCACTCCTGTTTCAGGAGTAGTGCTACTCCTTCCCTTCCTCTTGTCCTCTCACCAACCCCTGACTTTACTCCCCAAACATTCCCAAACCACTCTTCCCCTATACCCTTGAGCTTCGTTTCACTCAGAGCCAAAACATCCAGGTTCCTTTCCTCAAACATACTACCTATCTCTCCTTTTATCTCTTCTTGGTTACATTCATACACATTTAGACACCCCAATCTGAGCCTCTGAGGAGGATGAGCACTGCTTGCATGACTCCTTCTTCTGTTTCCCCTTTTAGAAAGTTATTTTTATCTTTATCTATTATACTTTGTCCCTGTCTCCCGAGTTAGCGAGGTAGTGCAAGGAAACAGATGAAAGAATGGCCCAACCCACCCACATACAAATGTATACACATACACATCCATACACGCAAATATACATACCTATACATCTCAATGTATACATATATATATATACACATGTACATAATTCATACTGTCTGCCCTAATTCATTCCCGTCACCACCCTGCCACACATAAAATGACAACCCCCTCCCCCACCAATGTGCACGAGGTAGCACTAGGAAAAGACACCAAAGGCCACATTCGTTCACACTCAAGTCTCTAGCTGTCATGTATAATGCACCAAAACCACAGCTCCCTTTCCACATCCAGGCCCCAAACAACTTTCCATGGTTTACTCCAGACGCTTCACATGCCCTGGTTCAATCCACTGACAGCACGTCAACCCCGGTATACCACATCGTTCCAATTCACTCTATTCCTTGCACGCCTTTCACCCTCCAGCATGTTCAGGCCCCAATCACACACACACACGCTTTTTTTCATACTTGTTCGCTGCTTCCCATGTTTGCAAGGTAGCACCAGAAAGAGACAAAGAAAAGGCCTCTTTTGCTCATATCCATTCTCTGGCTTTCATGTGTAATGCATCAAAACCACAGTAAACAGGCCCCACAGATATTTCAGTGATTTTCTCTGATAGCTTCATATACCCTAGTTCAGTCTGACAGGAGAGTGTCTCCTTTATACCACATCAATTCAATGTGTCCCATGCACACCTTACACCCTCTTGAACATTCAGACCCTGAGCACTCAAAACCTTTTTTTTACCCCAGCCTTCTATATAGCCCCAATTTAGTCTATCTGCTAATCTTTGTTCCCTCAACCTCTGATGCATACACCCACTTTGTCAACCTCTCCTCACCCTTCCTTTCCATATGTCCAAACCATTTCACTATACCCTATTCAGCTTTCTTAACCATTCTCTTCCCAATACCATACCTTTCTTTTAACCTTTAATTCTTTTCCTCAATCAGCCCTCCTCACACCACATATTGTCCTCAAGAATTTCGATTCAAACACATTCATCCACTCCTCTACTTTCTTGTGTAAAGCCCGCACCTTGCATCCATACAACTTTTAAAAAACTAAAAATACAAGGAGTGAAGAGTTTACAGCCCCATCTCTTCAGTCACTCTATTCCATTCACCCAACACTCCTATGCTATAAAAGTATTTCTTTACATTGTTTTTCAAAGTTTCTTGCTACATTTGAAGAACCTGCCACTGTCATCAATCTGGTTTGAAAATTCAAGTTTGATACATACAGAGACATATACATACATACACATGTACATATTCATACTCGCTTGCCTTCATCCATTCCTAGCACCACGTCACCCCACAGGAATCAACATCGCGACCCCCTGCATCAGACGCAGTGCCAGGAAAATAGATAAAAATGGCCACAGTTGTTCC